>NC_057805.1:242509914-242521244 GCF_018294505.1 Triticum aestivum
CCCTTCCCCTACTCCCTCCATCTCTTTTTTGTCTGTTTTTCACTGTAGTTTTTTACTATTGTATAATGTAGTTTTTTACTGTTCTTAGTAAGTGTTTAAAATAATTAGTAAGTAAATTAATAAACTAGTTGAACTAGTTTAGTTTTAGTAAGAACTAGTTGAATTAATATAACTAATGTATTTTTAGTAAGAAAATTAATATAACTAGTTGAACTAGTTTATTTTTAGAATGAACTAGTTTATTTCTATTTATAGTAAGTTTATATTTAGTAAGAACTAGTTGAATTAATAGAACTAGTTGAACATGTCACATTTTTTGTTATTTTTTTAGTTTAAGCAATTATTCCCGCATCGACGTCAACGATGCCTATCCCGCATCGACGTCGACGATGCCTATCCCGCATCCTCGTCGTCGATACCCGTCGTTCGCTAGGGTTTTAGTTGTATTAGTGATGTTATATGTATGATACTATTCGGGATGTATTAGTGATAACTCATAGTGTTTTTGTTTTGCAGAAATCAAGGAGCCCCTCCATCATCCCCACCGTCATCCCCGTCACCGACCCCCTCCGACCTCAAGGTGAGACCAGCCAAATCTCCATGTCAATATGAGTCCTATAAGATATGATGTAGATAAAAACATGTATATCTTGTGTTGCTCAAATAGGATATGTGGTTGCCCAAGTGGCCGGTCATGTTTAGGTTACACCTCCGAGTGGCCTATGTTTGGCCGGAGTGTTGATTAATTTCCGTTCCAACAAATCTCAGACGCTCAATATGTCCTGTTTTAGCAAAGGTCATGCCGGAATATTCCGTGAATTTTGGCATGACTTGTGCAAGAATATGTAGGAAATATCGAGTGGCCTGGATTTTCTAGAAAGATAATTAAACGATATTTCGGGTTGACTTTAAGTCTGTAGAGGCCGAAGAATCCTGACTGTTGTTGTGGGGGTCGTTTCTCCTTCTTCCCCGGGTGTTAGACCTTTGTTATGCACTAGGGGAAGGAGGAATAACAACCATCACCAACGGTCGCAAATGTCAGAGAGGAATCAGTGAGGGAGAGTCTCCACCATATATGAGAGGACGAAGAATCCCGACTGTTGTCGTGGGGGTAGCTTCTCCTTCGTTCCCGTGTGCTAGACAATTTGGTGTAATGCACTCGGGAACAAGAGGAGGAGCTACCATCACCGACGGTCGAATATATACACCACGTGAGCTGAGAGTTTTTAAGAAAAGACTCGACAGACCGATAGTCAACCCGTGATGAATAATGAACAAGCTGAGAGTTTTAATTGTACAAGTTTAAAATTTGAATTATGAACATAGGGAATGTCGTCGGACGAAGAAGGTACCGGGGAGTGCTCCTGGTGCGGCGACAATCGGGGTTTCTGCGACAGGCCTCACCTGGATGAAGGTCGGCGCTTCAGCATTAAGCTCGAGGAGGCCTTCGATTGTGATACGGTAAGCTACGACGCAAAGTGTTTTTTTCGTAATTAAGATCGACTTCTACTACTTCAACGTGTAACTTTCGTCTGTTACAATTCGACTCGCTTATCCCATGCCATGCAAGACGCTATGTCTTAGAGAGGATGGGTTTTGAAGATCATGAGAGGAATGAAACAAAGAAACTTAACCTAAGGACCCATCAATGTATGGATTTTGAGGTAAATCTATACAATTCTGAGAGCGTATCCCATTTTGGTTGCCCAGGATGGGAAGCACTTTGCAAGATGTATGATTTTCAAGAGGGTATGTTTGTCACCATGGATCTTGGTGATCCTGACATCGACCAACACAATTTGGACATTTGGGTCCTTGTTGATACGCTTCCAATTCTACCGCTATGTGAATTCCTCAAACATAGTTATTAAGTAATTTATATTGTTTATTTCAAAATAGTTGACAGCTTATTTCCATTGATAGCTTACTTTCAGTCTTCAAAGAGTGTGCGGAAGATGGTAGACAGAACCAACTAAACCGAGGGCTCTGAGTTAACTTATCAGGAGAAAAGTCATCTGCTCGCATATTGTACTGATCTTGAGAATTACAATGCCTTTTATCGAACTCCTCCAAATTATGGTCAATACGTGCCACTAGTGCACTTGTTGAACCACGATAACTTCCATGGAGATATCCTAGTAAGATTTTTACTATTACGACATCCGTGCATCTTTTGCATACTTCTAAAACTGAACTACATTGCTAACTACGAAGTTATTACTATGTTTTTCAATAGAAAATCCCAATGGATTGTGTGCCTCATTTGATGTATCAGAATGGTCGCCTTGATGTTTTGAACATACAGCCAGGTCTTCCTACGAATCTCACCTGTCCATACCGAATTTCTAAAACCGGTGAACACATGATAATCAAAGAATGAAAAAATGTATGGACAGTCGTAAGGAGGTTCTTGGAAGCAACATTGTGCGAAAGGCAACAATTGGAGACAGGATAATCTCCATTCTCCATAATGGAGAGTCAGGGGCTATCTTGTTTTATGCTATTTTACCTAAGATAATATAGTAGGTCTTAAGAGAATGTAGTAGGTCCTATGAGATACAATATGTTTATGAGAGTTGATGATGATGAGTAGTTGTGATTATGTCTAGTGACCAACTTGTATGTGATGTCTCATTAATGAAAACGATAATCATGAGGAGGTGTTATATGACAATGATGTATTATGATGATAAGTTGTTAATTATATGATGATGATGGTGATGACGATGATGATATATTATATCATTGGGTGAAAGAACCACAGATTAGTTTCAAGTGGATGCCACGGTTCTTTCTCCCAGTGATGTAATAACCCATTATGATGTAAAATCATTCTCTAAATTTCTGCGATATGAAAACTTGTATAAAGGTGTATGAATACAACATGAAATCAAAAAGAAATACGGAATAATAGTAGTAGCGCGTGCTAGGAGAAATGCTACTACTAATTACCACTAGCGCTCATAGTACAAAGCGCTGCTACTAAATCGATATAGCAGTAGCGTGGTCCAACCCACGCTACTGCTAACCTTTAGCTGTAGCGCCTTACTAGTAGCGCTGCACCCCGCGCTACTGATAGGCTTTAAACACGCGCTACTGCTAGGGTTTTCCCTAGTAGTGCCTAACCATAACGGTATGAAAAATCATATTTGTGTACTTGTGTGCGAGTTAATTCCATGTGCAGTAAATCAGAAGGAATTTTCAAACATATTGGTCTCATGGCATGGGCACATGCATGGAGTGCCATGGCATTTTAATTCCAAAAAAATAAAAAATGTTCAGAAAAACATGAAACCTTGCTTGATTTAATGTCATGCGACCAAAATGATGTGGTAAAAAAATTGGCCTATTTGACGAAAGTTTGGACACACACCGCTCACAAACCGGAGCAACTCACTAGAAGGTTCGCGGTTCCGAGAGGGAACAATGCATGTTTGATGACGAACGGAAGATAGGCCTCTTACGGCCTTCAAATTTTTTTCTCGTTTAACGTGCACTAATACAACTGTCATATGAAAATTTGGAAAATTTCAGGGGTCATTTGACCTTTTAAAGACATGTAAGTGATTTTCTAGCCATTTAATGACCGTAATTCAAATTGGAACTACATCTACATACAACGCCTAACCATAACGGTTTGAAAAATCATATTTGTGTACTTGTGTGCGAGTTAATTCCATGTGCAGTAAATTAGAAGGAATTTTCAAACATATTTGTCTGACGATATGGACACATGCATACGTATGCATGGAGTGCCATGGCATATTAATTCCAAAAAATTTAAAAAATGATCAGAAAAACATGAAACCTTTCTTGATGTAATGTCATGCCACAAAGATGATGTGTTAAAAAAATCGGCATGTTTGACGAAAGTTTGGACACACACCCCTCACAAACCGAAGCAAGTCACTAGAAGGCTGTTGTTCCGAGAGGGAACAATGCATGTTTCATGACGAATAGGAGAGAGGTTCCTCTTACGGCCTTCAAATTTATTCTACGTTTAACGTGCACTACTACAACTGTCATGTGAAAATTTGGAAAATTCTAGCGCCCTTTGACCTTTTAAAGACATTTAAGTGATTTTCTAGCCATTTAATGACCGTAATTCAAATTTGAAGTACATCTACATGCAACGCCTAACCATAACGGTTTGAAAAATCATATTTGTGTACTTGTGTGCGAGTTAATTCCAAACATATTGGTCTCACGGCACGGCCACATGCATGGAGTGCCATGGCATTTTAATTCCAAAAAATAAAAAAATGATCAGAAAAACATGAAACCTTGCTTGATTTAATGTCATGCCACAAAGACGATGTCGTAAAAAAATTGGCCTGTTTGACAAAAGTTTGGACACACACCCCTCAAAAACCGGAGCTACTCACTAGAAGGTTCATGGTTCCGAGAGGGAACAATGCATGTTTGATGATGAATGGGAGATATCTTCCTCTTACGGCCTTCAAAGTCTTTTCTACGTTTAACGTGCACTAATACAACTGTCATGTGAAAATTTGGAAAATTTCAAGGGTCATTTGACCTTTTAAAGACATTTAGGTGATTTTCTAGCCATTTAATGACCGTAATTAAAATTTGAACTACATCTACATGCAACGCCTAACCATAATGGTTTGAAAAATAATATTTTTGTGTACTTGTGTGCGAGTTAAAAAATCAACAGACGATGTAAATATCTGTAGTTGAAAAAAGACAATGCAAAGATCTGGCAACACAACCGGCCCCCACGCGACTGGCATTCCATCTCGTGGCTCGAGGTTTGGTAGGTGAGTGGAGGGGATCATTAATGAGAATTGGTTCTTTATTGGAAATCGTCAGCTATTATGTTCACACATGGGTTTTGCTGCAGGAATCGTGTGTAATTCAAACTACAGTAGTTTTAAATTCCGGCGACCGGCGCGTGTACTGTCCCCGTCGATCTAGATTCCGGCCACCAATAAATACTACCTTGCTCACGTCGTCCGGCCTGCATTCTCATCTACATCCTCCCCTCGCTCGCCCTCTCTCTCTCTCTCAAATCTCTGCCATAGCGCCGCCGGTCTGCCCACATGCCGAGGAGGGGTCGCCACCCCCCAAGGATGCTTACTTGAATAGCAGCATGAGGACCCCTACGCACCGCCGGACGAGGTTGTGGCGGACCTCCGAACTTTGGATTGGTTTTGGGGCCAGTACAATCTTTGTTTGTGGAAGTCGCTAATGCCGGCTGAGAAAGCCAGGCAAGTGGTGTTCAAGAAGGAGATGGCGGAGGAGGAAGCCAGTTACCAGGCGGCCCGTGAAACCCGTGATGCCACCTGAAAAAAGGAGGCGGCGGAGCTTTGGGGGCGGGCGCGTCGTCATGCCGAGGAGGTGTACGAAGACGGGTACTTCGCGAGGAAGGTCATAGGCGCTGGGCGCCTCGTTGCTGCGTGGAGGTGGGCCGATAAGCTCCAGTGTGCCACTGACGAGGAAGAGCCCTCCCACATGGGTGAGAGCTTTTGCAGCCCCTCCCAAGAGAGCACCGCCTCACGACGAGATCACCCACCTCGAGCGTGCTGGAGCGGATGCTGCGGTAGTGGTATTGCCGCAGCGCCTGCTGGTACCTTGCCACTCAAAGCGAGGCTTGACGGTGGCATTCCTCCCCTAGTTCGAGGTCCATCCCCCGCGGGGCGTCCTACCGTGCCTCGTCAAACGGCAAGACCCGCGTGGAACGATGCTTGACCTTGTGAGGGTGAACCGCTTTAGCTCCATAGACAAGGAAGAATGGAGTCTCGCCCGTCAGCTTGGTTGCGGTGGTGCGGATGGACCACAGCACGGACTGGACCTCATTGAGCCAGCCCCTGCCGCAGGCCTCGAGCTTCTTTTTGAAGGTCCTTGCCTTGAGGCCTCTCAGGACCTCTGCGTTGGCGCGCTCAGCCTGGCCATTACTCCTGGGGTGTGCCACCGAAGCGTAGCATATCTATGTTCCAAGGTTAGCACGGTATGTTTTGAAAAGGTTGTTGGGGAACTGTGAGCCATTATCGGTGATGATGCGGTTAGGAACCCCGAACCAGCTCATGAGGCCTTTGATGAACTTGACGGCCGAGCCGGCCGGGATGGTGTGGACGGCTTGCACCTCCGCCCACTTGGCGAACTTGCCGATGGCGACGTAGAGCTAGCAGTAGCCCCCGGGCGCCCATTGGAATGGCCCCAAGATGTCCAGCCCCCAGACCGCGAACGGCCACGTGAGCGGGATGGTCTGGAGGCCCTGTGCGGTCTGGTGGATCTACTTGGCGTGGAACTGGCAGGCTTCACATGACTTCACCAGCTCGGTCGCATCGTTGAGCGCCGTGGGCTAGTAGAACCCGTTGTGGAATGCCTTGCCCACGAGGGTGCGTGATAAAGAGTGGTGCCTGTATATTGGCCAGTAGTTCGCATCCTCGCTCCCTAGAGATGCACCGTAAAGAAACGTTGTTTGAACGCCTCCGATAGAGCTCACCGTCCTGGATGCAGTATGCTATGGCCTGGCAGGCCACACGCTCCAAGCCCAAGAATCGTTTCTCAATTTTGCGTACCTCCTCAAGGTATGCTTCCATGTGCTCACCCTTCGGTGTGTACTCCTTGTTGGAGAAGTTGACGAGGAGCTACGAGTCGCCCCTGATGGTGAGGCGCCTGACCCCCAGTGCTGCAGCGGCCATGAGTCCTGCGATCAAGCCCTCTTACTCCGCAATGTTGTTGAAGACCTTCTCGCCGTGTTGGAAGCAGAGTTGCACGGCGTAGTAAAGCTTGTCGTTGGTGGGCGAAATAAGCACAACTCCAGTCCCCGCACCCTGGCGTTAGAATGCGCCATCGAAGTACATGATTTAGCCATCTAGTGCCTCGTCGCCTGGTATGAGGGAGCGGTCCTCGTACAATTCACGGTCAGGGACGTCAGTCCATTCCGCCATGAATTTGGCGAGGGCCGCACCCTTGATGATCCTGGTGGTACTAAACTCCAACTGGAACACCTGCAGATCAATGTTCCATTCGGCGACCCTTCCCGCAACGTTAGGGCTCTGGAGCACCCTCTCTAGAGGGTAAGATGAGACAACCTTGATGGGGTGGCCTTGGAAGTAGTTGCGCAGCTTTCGGGAGGCGATGAGGAGCGCGAGCAGTAGCTTCGGTTGCATGGGGTAGAGCGCCCGTGCATCTCGCAACACCGTGCTAACGAAGTATACCAGATGCTTGACGAGGGGGGGGGGACATTGGTGAGGTCTTGCAACTCCTGAGTCTGCGGGCCCTCAAGAGCCTTATCATCCGCCATGGTAGCCATGTCCTCAGGAGTACCGTCCTCAGGAGACCCACTGCCTGGGGGGTTGGCCGAGGTCTCAGGACCGTTGTTGGCCGCTGGTGGAGTCAGAGCCTCAGGAGCGCCATCTTGAGACAGCGGCACCCCATCTAGTGACGGGGTGCCCCGTCGTGAGCCCTTGATCAGGCGCTCCTCCCTCACCTCCGCCAGCGCTGCGCTGGCTGAGTGAGGTGTGGCAGTGTCACGCCTAATATGCGATCCTATCCGAGAGGAACTCGAAGGTCCCAGCAAGGATAGAGCCGCATATTGAAACACTTTTGCAAGGTGGATATAATTACATCGTACCATTACATAATAGTTGGGGATAAATACAAAGGGCATACAAATGCCACAAGAATACATCAAACATCATACATGAGAACAACATCTGAGTATGTATGAAACACAAACAGAAACTCAACGACATCCAGCCTGCTAGCCCAGGCTGCCGACTAGGAACCTAACCCAAGATCGACAAAGAAGAATAAGAACTTCAAAACAAGTAAACATTGCTCTCACGTCATAATCATCGCATTACCTACACTTGCAACTATTGTAGTAGTAATCTGTGAGCCACGAGGACTTAGCAATCCCATTACCATGGGTACCAAGACTAGCAAACCTTAATGGGTAGGAAAGGGTAAGTGGTGAGGTTGCAGCAGCGACTTAGCGCTGTATGGTGGCTAACTTACGAGTACACGAGTAAGATGAGAAACTACGCAAATGGTCGCAAACTAGTAATGATCAAGAAGTGATCCTAAACTACTTACGTTCAAACATAACCCCACCGTGTTCTCTTCTCGACTCACTCGAAAAGAGACAGTCACGGTTACGCACGTGCTTGGTGTATTTTATTTCAGGTCTGGTGTCAAGTTCTCTACAACCGGATATTAAAAATTCCCATCTGCCACATAACCGCGGGCACGGCTCTCGAAAGTTTAAACCCTGCAGGGGTGTCCCAACTTAGCCAATGACAAGCTCACGATCTGCAGAGACAATCCTCCATCTCGGGACCCTCCGATCAGACTCGGAATCCCGGTGCAAAAGACATTTCGACAATGGTAAAACTAATCCAGCAAGACCTCCCGACGTGCTGATACCCTGATAGTAGCCGCGCGTATCTCGTCTCAGGCCACGTCCGGATGAGCAGAACGTATGGCAACCAAAAACCCCGGGTGAAGGGGTGGCACCGCAAGTGGCTCTGTTTGGGACCAACATCATCAGCACTGCCCCCCTGTATGTAGAAAAGAATCCTCGGGTTCATGACGCCCTATGCCAATTAATATGGCAAATGTTAGAACCAATGTTAGGCCTTGCTGGAAGAGTTTTATTCAAAGCGAACAGTCAAGAGGGGCCCATAAAGCCTCATCGTCTTAGGGACGCAAATTCAAGGAACATAACACCAGTATGAGGGAAACTAGGGCGGCAAGAGTGGAATAAAACACGAGGCAAAAGGCCGAGCCTTCCACCATTTACCAAGTATATAGATGCATTATTTTAAATAAGAGATATTGTGATATCCCATGATATCCATGTCCCAACATGGAACAACCTGCAGCTAGCAACGCTATAAGAGGGACTGAGCAAAGCGGTAACATAGCCAAACAACGGTTTGCTAGGAAGGGTGAAAAGGTTAGAGGCTGTATCACGATAATTAGGGAGGCTTGATAAACAGGTGGTAGGTAGCGCGACATAGCGATAGCATCGAGACAACTAGCATAGCCAAGATAGTTGTGAGATCCAAGGTGACGGCCATCTTGCCTGAAATCCGGCATAGTGAGATCCAAGGAAGAAGACCAGATCCATGAAGAAGACGGTCCCACGTAGTTGAACGAATCTTCACAATCGCAACGAAACAGGAACTACCGAGAAGGACCACAACCGGAAAGCAGCAAACAACATGGTAAACACGCAACACATAAACATGGCATGATGCTCATCCAAGTATGATGCATGACAAGTCTACATGATGCTACTCATGGCAAGAGATGATGTATACAAGAACATCACATCAAAGCAAGTTTAACTGAGGCCGGAAACAACATACAACAATTCTAGCAAGTCCTCATATGCAAATTTCGAAATTGGTCCAGATCTGAATAACTCATTAGTTGAAGTTGTTTAACAGTAAGTTAAAGTGCACCAAGATGATTTACGCGTCTTTCTAGTCAAGTTACATATAAAGTTCATAGAAGTCGGACCTACGGCCTAGAAGATATGAGCAAAACAAGTTAAACATGGCATTGATGCAAGCAAAACAACATCACAAACACTCCAAAACAAGGATGCAACAAGGTAACATGAAACTACATGCAAAACGTAGCAATTTTCATGTAGAGCATGCTCAAAATGGAGCAACGGTTCAACACATACACTCAATACAAGTTTCAAACACAAGCTACCCAAAACAGCAACTAGGCACTTTGCAATCAAGGAAACAACATGCTACAGGAAACATATGTGTATAAAGATGACATGAAGTTCAAGTACAGACTACATGCTTCAAGTAACATCAAGGTTCCAGTTCACAGGCATCAGGATTAATCCAATGAGATCAATGCAAAAAGCAACTTTATAACACAAATTATGACTTGGTGGAAATAACGTGTTGACATGTTGGAGGCATGAAACAAACGTGCTACATTGCAAGATCATGGCAAAAAAGCATGTCATTAAAGAACAGGTTATACATGGAAAAACATGATTAATAAGCATCTCCATATAACCCCTAGATAAATGGCAATCATCAAGACGAGTAAGCAACTCATAACAGATTCTCAGACTTAGTGAAAACAGATTCACGATGCACATTTTGAGACAACAAAGGTATATGCTACAGTAACATGTCATGGCATCAAAGGGCATGGAAAGCATGTACAGGTAGAGCAATACAAAACATGATCACTGGGTTACTACTAGAAACCACTAAAACATGCTCAAAATATCATGGCAAGAATGCAAATGGTAACAGATTCACACACTTTTGGCAGAATGCAAATGGTAACAGATTCACAGACTGGGCAACTACTAGAAACCACTGAACATGGCAGAAACAGCGACAAGTAGACATGTTTGCAAGCTTGGTTAACTCAACATCCAGCATATCATGGCAAGTGAATGTACCCAACAACAAGAAGGAATATTTGTACAGCTACTTATGTCAAGAACATGGCCAAAGGATGCATAGAACACTAGATATTCACATGGCAAAACTGAACTTACTGATAACAGGTTGACCGAAACATTATTTCCCGAATTAAGGACATAGTAATGACAAGCTACAGCAGGCCATAATTGCAAAGAAGGGCATGGATTTATAGAGCATAACAAGATCCACAAAACATCCTTACTGAGAATCTCTAGATTCTGCATGGATTCACAAGTAGCATCAAGTTAACATGGCAACATAATATACCAGGTTCAGACTTTGTGGCTGAAAACAGAAACATCAAGTACCCTACTTTGCATGCTTGTGCTAGTCACCACAGGGCACACAAAAATACATGGATTGCACCACTGTAAATATGGCATGAACGTGATCCTATAACATATTGACATGATGCTCAATAGATAAACACACAAAATGCTATGAAAAAGACAAATAAGCAAGTTATGACAATCTTCAACAGTTTATATCATTTAGCACTTCTGCAATGATGATTAAGGCATCAATATGAAAAGTAACATACATGCAAACTACGCAAACATCTTGAGCACCCAGAGAGGAACATTTTGACATATCATATACTCCAAACGGACAATCATGCAGAAAGCTACAATAGGTCAAAGATGCACACATAAAGCTTGAAATCTGGGACTTGGCCATTTTTCTTTAAAAAACGGACGGGCGCAGAATAGTGAAACGACGCACGGGCAGGGTTTAGTGGACTGGTGCTCACCTTGTGGTCCATGGGCCAGCCTGGTGATGGAGTCTGGAAAATCGGCGCATAGTCAACACCGGTTCAGGGGGGCTGGTCGAACCGGGCCGGTCTGCTCGGACCGGCCGGCTCGCTCGGTTGACCGGCAGGGCGAG
>NC_057805.1:242521586-242596896 GCF_018294505.1 Triticum aestivum
TCCAGATCTGGGCGGCGGGCGAGGCCTTCGGCCATGACGCCGCGGATCCGAGGCCACAACGAGCTAGGGCGGCACGGAGATGGCCGGACTGGCCAGTTCCTGGACGGCGGCGGCGATGCCGATTTGCGAGGAGAGAGGGAGATGCCATGACAGGAAGAGGAGGACAATGGAGAAGAGAGAGATGGGGCGAGGGGAACAGGCCTGGGGGCGGAGGCGACGGTCTCCGGTGCACTACAAAAAAAAGACACATCCGTGACATTTTGGGCCGAACGAAATTTTTTTCTGTCATACATATGACACTTCTAAGACAATAATTGTGACAAAACCCGGTATCATCATAGATGTGGTGGGCTCCTACTTCTACGACAAAAAATCATGATAGAAAATGGGCTTTTCGTCCTGGGCGGGCCAGAGACGCACTGCATGACATTCTTTGGGCCGTCCATGACGGAAAAAACCGTGGTAGAAGCGAGGGTGAGGAAAATTTTGGGGAGTTCCCGGTAACGGTGGGAGGTCGGGGGCCGAGCAATGCGCGTTTCTCTCGTACACGTACGCGCGTGAGTGCGAGGCGTTGGCTCTAACTGAACCCAAGTGAGGCGTTAGGCTCTAACTGAACCCGAGCGATTGCACTGCAGGCTACGCGTTACTGAACCCTAGCGATCGATCGATGGCTATTAACTGAACTCGATCGAGCGATTCCTTCGCTACTGCTGCTAACTGATGTTGATCGATGCTGCCTCTGGATGAACAGTGAGCGTTGCTGGGGGGGTTTGGATGAACAGTTCCCGGTGGGGGTGGATGAACAGGACCCCGTGGTGTTGCCTCTGGATGAACAGGACCCCTATCGATCGAGCCGGTTTGGGCTGGATGACCAGGACCCCGTGGAGGGCAGGATGAACAGGACCACCCCATGGAGGGTAGATTGAACAGTAGACGGTGGAGGGCTGGATGAACAGTAGCCCGTGGAGGGGTGGTTGAACAGGAGCCCATGGAGAGGGCTGGTTGAACAGTAGCCGGTGGAGTAGCGCGTGGTGGAGGCTGGATGAACAGGAGCCCGTGGAGGCTGGAGGGGGTCGACGATGGAGATGAACAGTATCCCGTGGAGTCCCGCTTTGCAGTACGCCACACCCCTCCTGATGAACAGGACCCCCATTTCGACCGTAGGAGGTCCATTTCCTCCGTTTTGCGGTACGCCACACCCCTCCACATGAACACGACGCATTCCGTTGCCTCCCCATGAACACAACGCATTCCGTTGCCTCCCCATGAACACGACGACGACGTTGTTTCTCCGTTCCGACCCAGCCATGTACACGAGCCCTGGCCGTACGTATGCGCGAGTAGGCGTTCGAGACCTCACCCGTATGTACACATACGTGGCCGTATTTTCTTTCTTACACCCTGGCCTCTGTACGTACGTGTACATGCTACGTGCGCGCCTCTACTACGACACGTACGCGCCTCTACTACGACACGTGCACGCCTCTACATCCACCAGTATATATGTACGTACACGTTCGTGACCAGAATGACAACGCTACGTACGCTTCGACCAGGTGGGTTCTGACTATCAGGCACTTCCTTGCCTGCGAAGATGTAGCTGGTGGGTCCCAGCAGTCAGGGAGGCGAATCCTTTTTTTTCCCAGACACACTTCCTTGCGTGGGAAGATGTAGCTGGTGGGTCCCAGCAGTCAGGGGAAATGTTTTTTCGCAAAATACAGTGGCCCCTCCGGTGGGTCCCAGCTGTCAGGTGGAGGAATCACTATTTTCCGCGTACAGTCCACGTCCGATGGAAGTCGTTACTTGACCACGTTGACCACACCGCACCGAGAGCACCAGGGCGGTGGATGACGGCGAGGGCTAGGAAGGGGACGACGGGGAGCCGGGGAAGACGCGGAAGTGGAAGCCCGCGCGAAGAGGAGTACGAGGGTTCACTGGTTGGGCTGTGCTGTGAGGCTGCCGTCGCCGCAGGGCCTGGTTAGCGGTGGGAATAGTAGGGGCGATGAGGCCTCCGCGGCAGCACAGCTGGCCACGGGAGGCAGGAGCATGCGGCACGACCGGCACTGCTTTGGGTGGCTGGAGCAAGAAGACCAGAGATTCAAGAAGCACTACGGCCGTTGGATGGACATCGTACGGTCACTGGAGCTAGAATTGTTCATATTGACTAAAGTTGACAAAGGCCCCCGTCCCAGTCAACTTAGTAGGCCCACAAGTCAGCCTCCCACCATGGTGGGTCCCAGCTAGCAGGGGGAGTATTCATTTTTTTTGTGGGTAATAAGGAGGACCTTCCTTACGTGCGAAGATATAGCTGGTGGGTCCGAGCTGTCAGCGGCGGTAACGTTTTTTCGCGAAATACAGAGGCCCTTTCGGTGGGTCCCTGATGTCAGGTGGAGGAATCATTATTTTGCGCGTAATAAGAGCCATTTCCTTGCGTGCGGCCGTGGACCCACCTGTCGGCCTCTCCACGTACAGTCCACTTCAGATGCATGTCGGTCGTTGACCATGTTGACCAGGCCGCGCCGAGAGCACCAGGGCGGTGGACGACGGCGAGGCCTAGGAAGGGAACGACACGGAGTCAGGGAAGACTCGGTAGTTGTTTCCCACGCGGAGGGGAGTATGACTGTACGAGGGTTTACTAGTTCGTCTGCCGTCGCCGGAGAATAACAGCAGGTGTGGGTGAGTAGTGGGATGGCTAGGCCAGCGATGGGAGTACGGTGGGGCGGTGAGGCCTGCGTGGCAGCACAGCCGGCCGCGGGGAGGAGGTTGCAGGCAGTCCCGCCGGCGCTTGTTTGAGCGGCTGGAGCAGGAAGAGCAGAGATTGAAGAAGCACGACGGCCGTTGGATGGACATCCAACAGTCAGTGCTTGTGCGTCAACCTTTTTTTAGGAAAGCCTCAAATCTATGGAAAACAGCATACAGCCCATCTGCCATTATTTCTAATAATTTACAGCCCATTTGCTAATTCATAAGGTTTTTTTGGATCCCATATTCTTTTTGTTAGCATTACAGCCCATATTGTGGCCACGGTTAAAAAATTATACAAAATTTTGCATATTTCGGTGAGGTCCGAACTGTTTTTCCGAAATTTTGACTCACATTCGAACTGATTTTAAAAATAAATGTATATAAATATAAAATCCAACAAATTCTCCACGCATAAAAATTAATGTAATTTAAAATCTTGAAATGAAAAAAAAATATTTGAAACTAATTGCCGGTTTGATGTGTTTTAAAATGTACAGCCCATTTCTCATTACTGATGGGCCATTTTCTCGGCCAGCCGAATGAAAGCTCTCCTAGTCTTGAAAGATTTGCAGCCCAATAGGCCTGACAAAGCGACTTACTTGGCAAATCAAAAAAAACTGGGCCGTGGCCGTGGACCCAGTTGTCAGCCTCTCCATGTACAGTACTCTTCCGATGGAAGTCGTTCCTTGACCACATTGACCACGCCGCGCGGAGAGCACCACGGCGGTGGACGACGGCGAGGCCTAGGAAGGGGACGACGCGGAGCCGGGGAAGACGCGGCAGTGGAAGCCCGTGCGCAGAAGAGTACGAGGGTTCACTGGTTCGGCTGCGGTGTGAGGCTGCCGTCACCGCAGGGCCTGGCCAGCTGTGGGAATAGTAGGGGGCGGTGAGGCCTCTGCGGCAGCATAGGCTGCCACGGGAGGCAGGAGCATGCGGCACGACCGGCGCTGCTTTGGGTGGCTGGAGCAAGAAGACCATAGGTTGAAGAAGCACTACGGCCGTTGTATGGAAATCGTACGGTCACTGGAGCTAGAATCGTTCATATTGACTAAGTTGACAAAGCCCTTCGTCCCCGTCAACTTAGTAGGCCCACAAGTCAGCCTCCCACCAAGGTGGGTCCCAGCTAGCAGGGGGAGTATTCATTTTTTTTGTGCGTAATAAGGAGGCACTTCCGGTGGGTCCGAGCTGACAGCAGGGGGAACGTTTTTTTTGTGAAATATGGTGGCCCATCCGGTGGGTCCCAGCAATCAGGGGGAAACGATTTTTTTCGCAAAATACTGGTGGCCCGTCCGGTGGGTCCCCGCTGTCAGGTGGAGGAATAGTTATTTTCCGCGTAATAAGGAGGCACTTCCTTGCGGCTGCCGTGGACCCAGCTGTCAGTCTCTCCACGTACAGTCCACGTCCGATGGAAGTCGGTCCTTGACCACGTTGACCACGCCGCGCCGAGAGAACGAGGGCGGTGGACGACGGCGAGGCCTAGGAAGGGGACGACGTGGAGCCGGGGAAGACGCGACAGCGGATGCACACGCGGCGAGGAGTACGAGGGTTCACTGGTTCGGCTGCACTGCCGTCACCGCAGAATAACAAGGGGTGTCGGTGAGTGGAGGGATGGCCTGGCCACCGGTGGGAATAGTAGGGGGCGGTGAGGCCTCCGCGGCAGCACAGCCAGCCACGGGAGGCAGGAGCAGGCGGCACAACCGGCGCTGCTTTGGGCGGCTGGACCAAGAAGACGAGAGGTTGAAGAAGCACGACGGCCGTTGGATGGACATCGTACGGTCACTATAGCTAGAATCGTTTATATTGACTAAGTTGACAAAGCCCTTGGTACATCAACTTAGTAGGCCCACAGGTCAGCTTCCGAAACGGTGCGCCCCTGATGTCAGGGGCAGGAATCATTTTTTGGGCGGGTGAAGCTAGAATATCCGAGATTGAAGAAGAAGAAGCACGGCATCCGTTGGATGGACATCCAACGGCCACTGCTGCTAGAACCGTGTGTTGACTATAAGTTGACAAAGCCTTGCATACGCGTCAACTCTGTTTTTTTAGGGGACGCGTCAACTTAGTAAGGCCAGAAGTGTGTGGCAGAGAATTTATAGCCCATTTGAGATTTGTAAGAATGTGTAGCCCATTTTTGATTTCTAATGGAATTTACTACAGCCCATTTACAGTTTGTTAAAAGTACAGCCCATTTCAACCAACCGTTCAAAATAGAATTCAATAAAATTTCCCACATTTTGATGGGATCCGAAATATTTTTATCCCGAAATTTATAGTCAGATTAAATACAATTTCAATATAAATTTATATTACGTAAAAATGCAATGAAACATTTTGCTCGCAACAATTAATGAAATTAAAATTTTCAATATCCAAAAATAATATTTTATAAGGTAATCACGTGTTTGGTGCAATTTTTTCTAGTTACTGCCCAGTTTTTCTAATTACATCCCATTTATTATTTCTTAAATCCCATTTTCTTGTTAAGCCTAATGCATCCCTCCTAGGAAAGATTTGCAGCCCAGCGGGGCGGAGAATAACAACTTGACCTTGCCTGGGTATTCCTAAAAAAAGTATAGCTGGGCTACCATTTTCAGCTTGAAAAAAATTAATATCTGGGCTGGATATCTGGCCTGGGCTAGACGGGCCACAGCCCGCCCAGTTAATACCTGTAGCGATGTTTTCGTTGTTGTTCAGAGGAGAAAAATTAATATCTGGTCTAAACATCAAAAAACTCTGCAGTGCTCACACCTCAAAAATACAAATACTGCTCGAGCTGCTTGGTCCCAGCTGTCGGCCGCTTCTTGTGCAATTCTCTCGTTTATTGACTACTACATAGGTTGACAATGGTGTGGGACCGTGATGTCAGGAAACCAGGAGGAAGCAAAATTAATTATAGTTATATATATAATAAGGAGGCACTTGCGTACATGAGGCTATGGACCTGGTGGGTCCCCATTGTCATCCTCTCCAAGTAAAGTCATCTCCTCGCCCGCACGCGCTTTCCGCGCGAAACAGTCAGCGCCGCCCGCCCCGCTTCCCAGTGCAGGCGATTGCTCCGCCTTCAAACGACACAAGTGTCGTCCGTCCGTCCATCTGCCGCCCACATTAATGATACGCGGTTGCCGAGGCGGCTACTTCGGCGCCACACGTCTGTCCCTTCGCCCGCCCACCATTGCTATATAAACTGCTGCGCCGGCCATAGCCGCAGTCATCCGCATCCGTTCCCTTTCTCCTGTCCACACCACTACTGCCCACCAAGGCTTCCTCACGCTCCAGCGCTCTTCGGGACGGGCGGACGACGGACCACAAGGAGATGGCAGCCATTGCTGCCGACCGGCTGGCCGGCAGGCAGGCGGAGGACGACGACGTCCCAATGGAGAACATGGTAGTCGACGATCCGGCGCCAACCCCCTCCTCCGCGCCATCCTCGTAGGTGCATTGCACCATGACCATCGGCGAGGCTCGAGCCTAATATATGGACAGGGTGAGGCAGATGCGTGAGGAGCAGTTCCGGGAGGCGCAGGCCGACACCGCCTACAACCACCATCTCCTCCAGGAGCACCTGCAGGCGGAGGAGCATATCACCGCGGAGCGGGCGGAGCAGGAGGCGCTGCTCTACTCGTACCGCTCCGTCCGCAAGGGCCGCCTCGAGCGCTAGCGGTACCGCATGCGGGTCACGGAGGCTACGGCCGCCTACAAAGAGGCTAGCAAAGATGGCGATGAAGCGGCCTAGGCGCTGTTTGGCGAGACCGAGGACGAGGCAGAGGACAATGCCGGCTCCGACGAGTCCCCTCTCCGCTGGCGTCGACGAGGCCCTGCTCCGCCGAGGCCCCACAGCGCCAACAACGAGGCAGAGGACACCGCCGGCTCCGCCGAGGCCCCGCCCCGCCAACAACGAGGTAGAGGACATCGCCGGCTCAGCCGAGGCCCCACCCTGCCGATAATGTGGGGGAGGATTTCCACCGCTCCGCTGAGGCGCCACCTGCCGGCAACGAGACAGAGGACACCGCCGGCTCCGCCGAGGCCCCGCCCTGCTGCCAACGAGGCAGCGCCACACAGAAAACGAGGAAGAGTAGAACACGGTAGGTCGCCGCCGCTCGGGTCCAAGTAAGGCCACCGCTGCTACCCTCCGGTTGAAGCCAAGCTAGGCGGGTTGACCATTGACGACCGGTTAGCTTCTTGGCGACGACGTGGAGTCGGAGAGCTGCGCTGGAGAAGAACGCTGCTTCTACTTAACTGCTGGTGCAGTTGGCTGACTAACACGTGGGCCCAACAGGCCATATGTCAGTTACGCAACTGCACCTGCAGTTAAGTCACTGAAGCTTCTGTTCGGCTCAGCGGGACACATGTGGGTAGCTTCGGTTAATTAATTATACCTCCAGCGCACCCCTTTTTAGTTGAAGAATGTATGAAATGTAATGAAATCCGGCATGTTTATATGAAATCCGACCGTGTATGAATGAATTTATTTCGATTAGTTCGAATTCCTGTATCACTGGCATTGGATGAACATGCAAAACAATACGTACTAGCATTATTCCCAGGGTTATCACCTCGTTTGCAGCAGTTTCACATGTACTCCCTCCGGTCCTTTCTAGTCTGCATACAAGTTTTGTCTACAGTCAAAGTATCTCTACTTTGACCAATCTTATACAAAAAAGTATGTACTTTCACAATGTGCGAAGTAAAAAGGAACAGAAGGAGTACAAAGAGTTTGAGCAGCTTTTTAGCGTTTCTGTACATTGCAATCAAACACATAGGCCTGGCAATTCATAGAGAACATTCAAAACAATCGATGATTATGCATCTCAGCGCCTCACATGTCAGAGGCAATATTTACTTCACAACTAAAGAATAAAGAAAAAATTGATCGACGCTGCTGACAGCAAAGGGTGTCCCATTCGTAAATATCAAACGTATGTCTTGCTAAAATCAATGAGCAAAATTTGACAAGGTTGTCCCATTCCAAAATATCAAATGCCTACGATTGTGGAATGGGCAGGGTTTGCCATCAGTTCAGACATTGACATGGCACCTCGTGCTAAATAAACCAGCTGTTCTTTTTGTGCGGTTCCACCAAAATCAACCAAATTCGCGCGTAGCTTGTATGATTTCGCCCTCATATGTTGCAACGCCTTGAACTTATCGGCACCACCTTTCTTGTGGTGGAAATGAATGATTCGATGTATTCATGAACATTTTGTGCAATTCCCATTGAAATCAAGCTGAGCACCCCTGTTTGCACAAATACAAAAAAGTGATTAGTATAAAGCAAATTGTACTATGAATTGACAGTTTCAACAGGCACATACATGGTCCATGTAGAGCACACTTTTAGAAAAATGGAACTCACCAGAAAGAATCCTAGAACAACATTGTACTCGCGCATCACAGCAAAAAAATGGAGATTTGTCAGTCCTTCTGAGAAACCATCCTTCAACTGCTCCTTCTGATGAGAAGATAGACAGGGCTTCTTCATCCTGGCATAATCGGAACTAGTCACTTCACGTACTCCATATTCTTCTTCAGAGGAAGATGATCCTGTTGTGCAAAGGCAAGAGGACTACTAAATGCTAGCATCCCTGTTTGCTCAAAAAAAAGGAAAGGAAATATTTAAAACAGCACAGATGAAGCACTTCTCAAGGACAATACCACTTTTTCATGACAGTATCTAAACAGTAGCACAACACCAATAGAGATGACAAAGCTCAATCATATGGATGAAATCAGTGGGCGAGTACCAACCTTTGTCAGGAGGCTTATTGTGTAGAGCATACAGATGAAGCACTTCTCCAGAACCATCTGTTGCTATCTACGGTGGTGGCCATGCTTACTATATACTCCTCGATTAGTTTAATGTTTCCAACATCTTCTTGTGTAGTTCCACTAAAATATATGGTATCTTCAAAGAAGATCCATGTTTGCACAAGTAGAGATAATTACATATTACATTAAGAGTGGCATCAAATCAATGGCAAAACAATTGCTCGTTCCAACCATAGCCATAAATTAAGATGCAAAACTATATCATTACTTGTGTCATCACAGTTCCAGTGATTCATTACAGCACCGGGAGTTGATTTTTGTTTTTCTTCCGCTTGTTCTTCCTCTTCATCACTTGGTTCAATAACAGACAAGCTTCGCCTTCAATGTAAGATTAGGCATGTCAATTAGGGAGCACAAGTATAGTACTAAACTTAATTTTCTGATGAAAGTGGCAAAATACAGGCCAGCAGTTGTGAAATATCCTTATCTTACCTCAATGGGATATTACAGTGCACATACAGATTGGAAGTCTTGTCTCCATTTCTGCAGTTCACTAAAATCAAGCAACATTATCGTACAAGTAGCACAACATATGAAAGCACACTGCAGAATCATGTGAAAGAAGGCTAGTACTAACCTCTCATGATGCGGAATTCAAACAACTCACAAGAAGAAGATCTGAACAAAATTCGCCTTAACGGATAGGAAGTAAGATCTCCTCTTGTGCAGTTCCACTAAGATCAAGCAATCAAGCAACGTTGTCGGTGTGACATTTTGGTTGAACTGCACAAAATACTCTTAAAACAAAAGTGTTTTGTGCAGTGCAACAAGAGGTCACAATGGCAACAAGTTGAAGTAGATAACCCTGTTTACACAGAGGTGCAAAGGAAACAATTAGTGGTCAATAACTTTGGATGACACAGAAGCCAACAAAAAGAAGCATCTACCTTATCTAAATGGGAAAGAAAGCAAGACAGTAGCATTTCTCAAACGGTAGTATTGATTAATATTAACATAGATATTATATTAACAATAAAATTCGTTAAATATGTAATTTGCTTTTAACTGTGGCATTGCATCAATTTTCCAGCGGCATTATTCGAGGGTGTTTGTTTACAGGGACATTTTGGTGTAGGGACTAAAAACACTCCGTGTCAGTCCCATCTAAACCAAACAGGAGGGACTTTTAGGGACTAAAAGTGGGCACTTGGGACTAAAGAAAGAAGACCCCGAGGGAGTCTTTTTGGGACTTTTTCGAACAGTTGCCCCTGCCACGCATCACACCTTGTCTCTATTAGTTCATTACTACGGGTAACATGGTCTTTTAGCATGTGATTTAATAACCTCTAGTCCATGTTTAGTCCCTGGAACCAAGCAGGTAGGGACTAGGGAGTTTTTAACCAAACAGGGCCTTAGATTAACAACAGCTAATGAGTTGCACGGGACAGTGGACGCACCAGCACCATGTGCATCTACCGATGTACTGTGGTCATGCACAGTCTGTTGCAACAAAGAACAAACAACCAAGGAGCATATTTGTGTTGGTCCCAGTTTTGTTATCTTTAGACACCTTTCCCTATGTGAGCGCAGCAAATCTAGTCCTGCTCAAACTCTACAGCCTTGTCCCTTCCTTTCCTTTTTGAACTAGTACTTTTGCCCCTTCCTTTCCTCTTTGAACCACGTCCTAGATTTATGCGATACAACGTTCCCCACTACTTTCCCCCATTCCTTTCCTCTTTGAACCACATCCTAGATTCATGCTATACAACTTTCCCCCTTCATTTCCTCTTTGAACCACGTCCTAGATTCATGCTATATACAACTTTTCGCACTACTTTCCCCCACTCCTTTCCTCTTTGAACCACGTCCTAGATTCATGGTATACATGCAGCTAGAGCAATGCATGTGGAGTAAGTAAATTATACCATAAGGTTCTTGGGGCGTGGTTCGGTGGGCGACGGGACGGCGGCGAAGAAGAAGGGGTCGGAGGCCCTCCCGCGCCACCGCTGGGTGGAAAGTGAACAGCTGCGTCGGTAGTCCCTCGACGACGACGGCAGCGTTAAGCCTCCTTCCCTTCCCGGCGGACGGATCCTGCCGGCTCTTTGAGCAGCAGTGAGGGGAGAGAGAGGCCAGCGAAGTCTTGCTTCAATTTGGAGAGGGCGAGAGACTGTGAAGAGAGCAACTACAAGTGTTGAGGCTCCAGCGGGAGAGGGCGAGAGAGTGTGAAGAGAGCAACTACAAGCGCTGAGGCTCCAGCGTGTATACATATACTGGAGAGAGAGTGTGAAGCGTGCAAACCCTAGAAAACATTTTGACCAGTCAAAGAATCCACCCGAGACCTCAAGTTTGCTGAGCGAACAGGCTAACCAGCTACACAACCCTCCCGTTATGTTCAACGAGAGGGAAATAACCTTTTATACATTCCTGCATTCGTGTGACAAGCATGCCGTGTTTTTGTGTGTGTGTGTGGGAGTCATTGGGATTTCAATCATAATTGTGTCATGTGGCTTTGGTGGTAAGACTTTCCACAGTGGTGCAGAAATAATGTAGCCTTAGTCACCTTACCTCTCTCCATGTAGTACGTGGGGTCCCACTAGTCAGAGGGTGAAACAAACAAATTAATAAGAAAAATTAAAAGCGCCAGCGGTGTATCTTACCTCACACATCTCGCTACTGCTCGGGAACACTGTCCAATTGATCCCTCTGTTTGCTCACGTACTATTTTATGTGAATCTTTATTATAACATGCACATAAATTTTGGGGCACTTGTATTCGACATAAGTCGGTGTGCCACCGTATCTCGTATACTTACTACTCCCTCCGTCTAGGTGTAAGAATTCACGTTAGAAGGTGCAACGGGACCAAGGTGCGTGTGTGTGTGTGCGTGTGTGTGTGTGTTTAACAGCATGTGTGTTAGAGAGAGCGACAGATCGACCTACTCCTACAGACAGATGTTGTGTAGTGTAGTAGTAGGATTTTAGCCGCGAGAGTCGGTGCATCCTCTCGTTTCCGGGCGTGTCCGGTAAGGACATGTGGACAGCTGCCACGCCCGCTCCTGACCAGCCTGGCCCACCCAAAGCCCCTCCATCGCCCGCGCACGCTTCCCGCCCGAAACGGTCAGCGCCGCTCCAAAGAATCGGTGCCGCATTCATGCCCGGGCAGAGCGGACGCGACCTCTCACTGGCGCAAGAGTGATGGTTGCTTCGTCCGTCCAACTTACTGCTGGGTCTATGTGATTTGACGGCTCTTTGGTCTTTATTACTGAGTTGTAGGACTGCTGGATGTCCCACGCTTTCGGCGAAAGGAAGTACTACTACTACTCCATTCTTACAGCGGAGGCGTGCAATAGCAGTGAAAACACACAGGCTCGGTGATTACATGGCCCACCTCACACTATCACCGTGCGACACCTAACTCTTTACATAGTACTCCCTCCGTTCCTAAATATTACTAGATGAGTCCCTGCGCGTTGCCGCGGAACAGCGGTATATCTCTCTGCGCAAAATTATCGATTTCGTAGAACTAAAAAAAACTCTATAACCGCATGACAAATGTGGTAGCCAAACTAAATAAACTCCCATCATCATTTAGATCATCCCACGTAAGGAAAAAAGATCAGCCAACTCCTACTGCATAATGGGATTATATTTTTCTTTTTGACATGTTAATGGGACTTAAAAGCTCACTTACATGCATGCTACCAGTGCATGCTTGCATGCAGACATGTTGATGTGATTTAAAACCCACTCACATGCATGTGCCATGGTATTTCTGCATGCTTGCATGTGGCTTAGTGCGGAGCCTCTCAACGTCTAGATTAGACGACTATTATGGACTGATTTACTTCATCTAACGGCTACATCAATTTTGATGATGTGGCTCAAGGAGAGGATAGAGAATTGCTAGTAGTGGGGGCTAGCTATTACTAGTAGATAAGTCTTTGTAGAGATTCCACTACATACGGAACAAAATGAATGAATCTACACTTAAAATGCATCTATATACATCCGCATGTGGTTCATGGTGAAATCTCTACAAAGACTTATATTTAGGAACGGAGGAAGTACTAGTATAGTACGTACTGTAATTTATCAGCGAGATAAATTTGTACAATGCTATGAAGCTTCGAGCTTCTGTTACATGTATCTTGCGTCCAAGGTTGCCCGTTGCAACATTTCATCAAATACAAAGGAGACTAACATGCATGCTATTGCATCTCAATGATTGACAGATCATAGCAAATATGTACTCCCTCCGTTCCAAAATAAGTGTCTCAACTTTGTGCAAACTATAGTACAAAGTTGTACTACTACTAAAGTTGACACTTATTTTGGAACAGAGGCAGCTAAAGAAAAAAATGATCCATGCAGTCCCTAGCCCTTGAACCGTGAACCCTGACCAGGCTTCAATTTGCTGGCAACGTTCGAGCTTCCTAATAAATGAAGTTTGCAACCTTTTGACCATCAGATCATTTTGTGCAGTTTCACCAAAATCGAGATGAGCATCCCTGTGGGAAAGAAATTGAAGAAGCGTGATTAGAATATGATTACTGGGACTAGTTGATGTGACATAAACTCATCACAAATGCAGTACGTAGAAGCCAGTAGAGGTATGTGCGGGGCAAAGAAGTAGAGAAATATCCACAGGGAGTGATGTGGGCAGCTGGAGCAGTGGTGCAAGCCTGCTGTAAAGGGAGTTGTACCTGAGGGACGTAGCTCAACCTTGAGGAGGGCGGCGGGAGGCGGCAACTGCCCACGTCGCGGCAGTGAGCAAGGGATGAAGGCAACCTCATCGGCTTTGTGAGAGAGAACGGCGGGGACCCCTGATCGGGACGTGCCGACAGTGGGTTTTCGCCATCGGCGACAGCCACCGCATCTACACTAAGCATCCACCCCTTCCCCAAGCGGACGTGATCTGCCGGGATGTTAGAGATGTGGCCACAGTCGTTTTGTGCGAGAGAGTGTGAAGAGAGCAACCCCAGCAAGCAACCGTGTAGGCTGGCCCGTCCTGACTATGTATATAGTGGAGAGGTTTCCTTTTCTCTCCATATGAACCTATCATATTGCGTACGTGCCACTGAAGAAAAAAACTTTATTTATAAATGACGCGGCACCTACTACTCGTTCTCCTATAACCTTGCGCTTGGCATCTCCAAAATATTAACCTTGCGATTGGCTCTTCGCCTCTTCGGGAAGTCGAGCAATAATGGTAGTGCAGTATATATCGTTCTGGCTATATGAGACCGAATGAATTGCTGCACGTCCACCACGTGGGCGAGGGTCGAGGGGCGAGGGAGAGTGCTACATACGGAGCAAAATGAGTGAATCTACACTCTAAAATATGTTTATATACATCAGTGTTTGGAGTATGTACTAGTAGTTCATATTGAAATCTACTAAAGGACATATATATTCCAAACAATATGATATAATCTCTATAACCAAGGTAGTAGGGACGAGGAGTAAACGGAGGGAGTAGTAAATTTTTGGGAAAATTAGATTTATGCCCCTAGTTGTGTCCCACTCGTCTGTTTTACCCCTAATTCCCAAAAGTCACCGGTTCTGTCCAAGTCACTTTGATCCTCTTATGCTTTTGCCCTTTGACCGTTTGACCATCAGTTTGAAAACTTCATAACTAATTCATACAAAATCAAAAAAATGCAAATAAGATACCAAAATGTTCAGAAAACATCACCTATATGTCAGTGTCATTTGCATTCATGAAAAAAGTGTTGGAAAGTGCACATCCGAGTTTTAGCTCTTTTGATACCACCATGAATAGTAAACTCTAAAAAAATAAAGAAAATCAAAAAAATATGGTGGCAAAGAATGACAAGTGTTCTAAGTGCTTGCCAAGTTTCATTAGGGAACGACATTCGTGGAAGTCGTGGCAAAAAAAAATCTATTTTGGAGTGCTGATTGTTTTTTTTTGCCGCGGCACCCACGAATGGTATTCCCTCAGGAAACTTGGCAGGCACTTAAAACATTTGTCATTCTTTGCCACCAAATTATTTTTGAACTTTTTTAGATTTTACTATTCATGGTGGTAGCATAAGAGCTAAAACTCGGATGGGCACTTTCCAACACTTTCTTCATGAATGCAAATGACACTGACATATAGGTGATGTTTTCTGAACATTTTGGTATCTTATTTGCATTTTTCTGATTTAGTATGAATTTGTTATGAAGTTTTCAAACCGACGGTCAAAGGGCAAAAGCATAAGAGGAGCAAAGTGATTTGGATAGAACCGGTGACTTTTGGGAATTAGGGGTAAAACAGACGAGTGGGACACAACTAGGGGCATAAATCTAATTATCCCTAAATTTTTCTCCTCGTCCTGCGAGCCACCACACGCATGGGCGAGGGAGCGGGCGTAAGGCGGAGCAAGCTTCACCTCATCCTGCAAGCCACCGCGCCCGTGGGCGGCGAGACAGCGTACTAAGCAAGCTTCTCCTTGTTCTGCGAGTTGACGGGACACATCAAAAGTACTCCAGTGTATAGAGCCTTGCCTCTAAGGTAGGCCCCACATGGTTTGCCTCTTTTTTTAACATAACACGTCAAGTCGCAATTTGTTTGTTCACCCGTGGTAGACGATCCTCCCTCCACCAAGTGGACAACCAATACACGTGCCAAATTACCACGTGGGCTGCCTTTTTCGTACAGAAATGAGCTCCACCGTAGCCGCGCGGGTGTGGTTGGGAAAGAGACGGGAATACGTGCGCCGTGCATGCTCCTCTTCTTTTCGTGCACGTTCCCCACCTACGTGGGTGTGTGTGAGAGATACAAATCGCGTTCGTGAGTGTTTTTTGTTTTGGGGTGGGGGTGGGGTGGGGGGTTGATTTCGTGAATTATTTGTGGGAATATGTGTCGATGACATCTCAAACTAATTTTTGCATGCAATGTGTGTGAAATGGAGGCCTATCCATATCATACATAGAGGGTCGGGCAATCCACGAGAAGAGGGGAGGGGTCATAGCTATCGATAGAGTCGAAGAGAGGATCAAGTGGGTGGGTGCGAGATCGATGAAGAGAGCCATCGAAATTGTGTGTGTGCAAGTTAAAGATATAGGGCGACTGGCCTGCCGGAACGTTAGAGGGTCAAGTTTGTGTGTGGCAGGGAGACATGACTAGAGCGCTCGATCTATCGGTGTGTGGGGGGAGGGGTAGGCAGAGGGCTAACTATAGAGGTAGAACGACTCATATATGTGTTGAGAAGGAGAGACCCAGCTATGTCTTGAGGGAGATCGGTCGACATCCATACATAACTGAAGGACGGGAAATATGATGGGACACAGAGAGAGAGAGAGGAGAGAGAGAGGGAGGGAGAGGGAGGGAGAGGGGAAGAGTGCTGGATGGGTGATGGAGTTGCTTCTCGAAGATGGCGGGAGAGGCCTACTAGACGAACTGAGGGTGGAACTGCAATGTTATCAATAAGAGTGGGGATGTGTTTCTGTGTGTGCCTATGCGTGATAGATCTGTCGGGACGCATCCATGGATGACAAAGGGGAACCATGTGTTTGGTCAGCAAACCTAACTAGGTCGGTAGATCAATTCTTGTTTGTCGGAGGAAGGAAGAGACATAACTTATGAGGTAGATCGATTGACGTGTGGGTAAAAACGAGTTATAAGGACCTAGCTAGCTATATGTATAGCGAGAGATCGGTCGGTGTACGTCCATTTGTTAGAGGCAAATAAGGCCTAGCGAGACGGATAGACAGAGAGAATGGAGCTAGGAGGTGGTGCGAGAGGCCCAACTACTAGCTAGATAGGGGGAGGAGTGTGCGGTTGTGAGATCGATGAAAAGAGGGGCGAGAGTGTACACGTGTGTCTGACCGTATGAGAGACACGAGGCAAGGACACATAAAGGAGGAGATTGAAGGTGTGTGTGTATGTTGTAGGCAGGCATCGCTGGAGAGGTTTATCGATCGGTGTGTGTCGGAAAGGAGTTGTGGAGACTCTGGGAGAACGACCTAAAGAAAAAAATGAATGTGCCCGGTGGATAGAATGCCGAGGGAGGGGGAGGGCGAGGAGGGCGTGTGCATGCACGAGAGAAAGTTAGTGGTAGCTACAAAGGTTAGAGGATTGTGTGGGTGTAAGAGACTAACAAAGATCATAATTTGATATGAAAGCGGATTCATATATTTGAATAGCAGATCATAGTGTTTTAAACATTGCATGCATGAATATAGCGGTGATACACGTGCCGTGCACATGTTATACCATAATGTGATAATGCATGGCGTTTGCAACTCACAGCTAAATGCCGAACAATCTAAACCATACTATACATCAAACAATCTCACATTTTATTTGAATTTGTGATAATCTGTGGCGTTTGCAGCTTACAACTAAATATCGAACAATCTAAACAATACTATATATCGAACATTCTCACATTTTATTTGAATTTGTGGTAATGTGTGGTGTTTGCAACTCACATCTAAATACTTGTAGGCGTAGGGGGCGGGGCACCATACATAATGTGATAAACACATTATACATATGAGACATGGTTTAGATTATGAAGATCTAGCTAGAGCTAGAAATGTAATGTGATTTGAAATCAAAATAAAGTGGATTCAAAAAACCTAGTTCGAGTTCATATAGTTCACATAGTTCATATGTAACTCGAGACTAATCATGTGGTGTGCTGTGAAGATAATACACAAACGATGGTTTAACTTGACAATAATGATGATTGTAGATCTTATTGAAACAGAGAAACGAATTCAAATGCTTTGACTTCACAACAATCATTACTGTAGATCTTATTCAAACAGAGAAACGAATTCAAATTTAGTTCATATTGAAGCGGTAGTATATACGATTGGAATGCACTAAAACGTTCATTTGAGTAGTAGGTTGCATGCATTATACACGTAGCGAAATATTTTAATTGAACATAACATGAATTCAAAGTTTTGAATGACATTTGTAGTGCACATTGATTTGGTACAGTACACGTTAGGCTTGTCCGGAAATTTCAACCCGCGCCTTGTTAGCCCGAAATATTTAAGATATATCTTTGTCTCGTTGTGCTCCGACAACTCCCTCCATCTCAACCCGCGCCTTGCTATTCCGAAATTACAACGTGCGTGAAAACTCCCACCTCCTGTGAAATCCCGACACCCGAAATGCCCGTGGTACCCGTGAACCGAAAGAACCGCCTCAAATCGGTGGGGGTAATTTCGTAACTTATCCCACATTTCGGACAAGCGCGTCTCTAAGCCATGGTTCCCCACTGCCATCCCATCCGCCCACCCATTCGTACACCGAGGCCGCGAAAACCCGCGACGAAACCCCACACCCTGCTCCGTCCGCCACCCAGCCGGAGCCTCTTCCCTGACGACGTCGTCCACAGCAACACCTCGACGTCCCTCATCCACCGTACCAGATGAGGATCCGTCGTCGATCTCATCGTCCCGCCGGTTCAGCCACCCCGTCCTCCACCCAAAAGGAGCTGCCCCGACGTTCCCCTCGTCTTTCGCGCCACCTCCATTCCCACACCGCCGTCTTCACCTTCACCACCAGAAGAGCATCATCATCACCGTTTCCTCGGATGAAGATGCGGCCTAATTGGCGCCACCAAAGAGGTTGTACACTAATCGCCGCATTTTCTTCTTGATTCGATCTCACGGTGCTGCTGGCGCTCGGTCCCGAGCCGACACGGCGTGGCTCCATCCACGGCGGCGTCGCCGGCCACTTCCTCCACGGCATCGCTCCCTCGGCGGCGACATCCACATCAGTAGGGTCCGCTCTTGCTATTGCTCTTGCTCGCGCTGCTGCTCTCGCTCTTTCTCTTGCTCTTGCTTGCGATGCTGCTCCGATTTAGCTACACTTCAGTCGACTGAATCGACTTTTGGGTCAGTCGATTTTCAGGGGGGCTCGCCGGGGTGGAGGAAGAACCATCCGCAGCGGGGAGGGGGCTCGCCGGAGAGGTACCCCACTATCTATCTTAGGGTTCAGGATGGGGCGGTGGTCGCCGGCGGTGGCGGGGCATTCGCGGGGCGGTGGCGTGGGGATCGCCGGAGAAAAATCTTGGCACGGGGGGGGCCTAGAGGGATGGACGTGGCGGCGGCAGACCGGCCGTGGGGAGTGTTTTCGGGGCGGGCGGGGCGGCGCACCGCCGGCGGCGGGCGGCGGGGGGCTGCTGTTTGGCCAGTGGTGGCGGGCGGCTCACGGGGGTGGAGGTTGAAGATGAACTGCAGGCCCTTGATTTCGTATCGAACGGCTGCAAAATCGACTGACCAGAGATGAAAAAGTCAGTCGGCCGACGTGTAGCCTTACCTTGCTAGTGCGTTCAGTTTCGACAGCACAATTCAGTTTCGACAGCAAAATTCAGTTTCGACAGTTAAGTTCAGTTTCGACAGTTAAGTTCAGAGATGAGCGGCTGATGTATTTTACATCTAGCACTTTGTGGTTATGTATTTTACGTCATGTATTGGAGATGCTATTAGAATTCCACTCAGGTTAACGTTGTTCGTTGTCTCTCTTGTCCTGCTTCAGCCTCGGCGTCGTACAACTCACCGGAGCTGCTCCAACGTCGCAACCCTCCATCACAGCGGAGCAGTACCTCGGGCTCCATCTCCAGACGCCTAAGATCTTCTTCCCCTCCTCCGACAGCAAAGTCAGCCGGAGCATCCTCACCAGCCAACCCAATCACGCTGAGATCGACATGGCTTCGCCAAAGAGGTTGTACACTTGTTGCATCTCTTTTTTACTCTACATGTTATATATATTGTCCACTGAGCACACGGATTTGTTCCTTTAGTGTCTCCTTGAAAGAAAAAACATAGGAATTTTAATTTTCACATGTCCTCCTTTTCAAATTCCTATTCATGAAGCACAAGACTAAGAGATAGTAGCATAATAGCATTATAACCATACATTTTCTTGTGGTTTGACTTAATGTCACCATGCTTCTTTGCATCCTGTGATCTTCCAATTGTTGTGAATCAAACACCCAGATTGGCAGAAATCCTGTGTTTTTAAATTATCTGTTTTGCCCGTGCATTCCTATCCTATTCCTATCTATTTCCTATCCCTGCATTATTGGAATCCTCGAATTCAAACGAGCCCTTACTGAATTACTTCTCTTACAGATAGTTGTTAAAGAAAACCTTGCGTGGTTTGTCCCACTCCTGCTGCGCCGTCGTCCACCCCAGCTCAGCTGCTCCAATGATAGAAGGGTCCAGCACACCCGGGATCCGGCCTCCAGACTGTCTTTCGCTGCCTCAGATCTTCTTCCCCGCCGCTGGCAGCCATGAAAACTGCATTACCATCATCAACCGAGCGGATGACCTCGAGGACTACACGGGTCCGCAAGAGAGGTCGCACTCTTTCATGTCTGCTTACGTTATGCATCGCTTAATATTACATGCTACTTTATTGTCCTGTTCACCGATTAGACTCTGAGTCAGCTCCAAACTAATGGTCAAACTTGAGTTTTTAAATGGTTGTGGGGTACATATCGGGGCCGCTATCAATAGTATCTATCTACTATCTGGTTAATCTCTGGTGTCTACTATGAGTTTCATGTTGGGTGGGAAACAAACAGTAAAGAAGCCATTATCTGTATTTTTTAACTGAAGCCATTATCTACCTGCTATTATTGGTTTTGGGTCTATCCACAGGTTGCTACCATCACTCTGGATTTCTGCATGCACTCCTTACATAATCTCACTATGTTTTATTCCTATGCATGGCAGTTATTGTAAACAATGGAACTGAACATGTAGAGCAAAAGGGATGAGCCTTGCGTGGAAATAAAATTTCATGCATACGTCGCTCCATGGTAGGCGCAAAGGCAGCCCCCCTCTACGCATTTCGGATTGTAATCGAGAGGAAGATATCTGTTCTGAGGGGGATTCAGAAGGAGAAGACAACTCCTATTTGCCCCCTGGGGTCTTCGCTCTAACTGGGCATGCTGATGTTGGTTATATCATGCATATGGTGTCTTGCATTGCTTACTTTATACATCAAATATGTCATCTGCTTAGTTTAGACATCCTTTGCGCGAATGCCATCTGTTTAGTTTATTCATCTTTTGTGTGAATTATGCAATGCCATCTTGTTTAGCCAGGCACCATATATGTGAATTTTGCAATGCCATCCTGCTTAGCCAGTCATCTTATATGTAAATTATATCAGGCCATCCTTTTTTGTTACATATTACATTTGTCAACAATGTTAGTACATTCAACTGCTCTTCGTGTGCATCAGCCATTTGACACGGTGATGGAAAATTCTGGAGTGACAACAAGGTCTTCAGAGCAGACTATGCTATCTGACGAAGCGCATATCTCGCTGGTTACGGATAGCTCCTCGGAGGAGGATTCAGAGACAGATGACCAGTCCTATTCCCCCGCCCCCCGAGGTGTATGCTCTAACTTGGCAGGGTTATGTTGCTCATATCGTGCGTATGGTGTCTCGCATTGCTATGTCATTTGATTAGTTTAGACATGCTTTGTGTGAATGCCCCTGTTCAGTGTCTAATTACCATATATGTGAATTATGCATTGCCATCTTGTTGCAAGACATTATATATGTGAATTATACAATGCTATCTTGTTGCAAAGGCCTTATATATGTGAATTATGCAATGCCATGCTGTTTAGCCAATCATCATGTATGTGAATTATATCATGCTATCATTTTTTTGTATTACGTGTTCCATTTGTCGACAACGTTTGTATATTCAACTACTCTTCATGTGCATCAGCCATTTGAAGCGGTGATGGAAGTATCTGGAGTGAAAACAAGGTATTCAGAGCAGACAATGCTACCTGCTGAAGCAGACATCTTGCTGGTTACGGAGAGCTCCTCAAAGGAGGATTCAGAGACTGATGACCAGTCCTATTTCCCCCCTGAGGTCTATGCTCAAACTTGGCAGGGTTATATTACCCATGTCATGCACGTTGTCTTGCATTGCTTAGTTTTTACATCATATATGGATTGCCATCTGCTTACTTGCTTACTATATAAATCATACATTTGAATTATATCATGCCATCATGTTTACATAGTACATACACATCATCTATCTGAATTATGGCGTGGAAACACATTTAATAAAGACATCATATAGTTATATCATCTCATCCTGTTTAGTGTTTACAGTCATCATATTTTGAATTATGGCATTCTATCCGTGAATGTATGTGAATTATGGCATGCCAACCTATTTAATAAACACATTATATAGTTATGTCATGTCATCCTGTTTACATAGTCTCATATTTTGAACTATGCCTTTCCATCTTTTTTAGTTAGCCATCATAATGTGAAATTGTGTCATGCTATCCTGTTTAGTTAGCCATCATATATGTGAAATTGTGCCATGCTATCCTGTTTGGTTAGACAACATAAATATGAATTATTTCATGCCCTCTTTTATTCCCCACTATCCATTGCACCTGTCTATCATACAATGTCTATACTTTCAATAACTTTTCTTGTTTATCAGCCATTTGAATTGGACAGCATGATGGCAGTATCTAAGGGAGTAACAACACGGTCTTCAGAAAAGATAGTGCTACTAGTTAATGCAGATAGAACCACGGTTGTACTTGCCCAAGGACCAGATCCACCACACATAACCTAGACTCTCGCAGATTGTACCCCTACCCAGTTGGATAGAGAACCAGCTACACCCCTTCTAACCCCAACCCCGGCAGATAGTAACTCAGTTCCAGTTGACACAGCACCGTCTCCACCACAGAGCACCCAAACACGAGCAGTTTAAGGGAACTGCGGTGTCCAAAGCATGAGGACCACCACTCTGAATCCCAACTCAACGCTTAAAGGAGAAGAAGATTTGTTCTCAGGTCAGGTTCTGTAGCTATGGTTCATACTCCTTTGCTCTTGCATTACTGTATTTACTCATACCAACTATTTTCAAATTTGAAGGATGGAATTGAAACTCCAATGGCGCAACAGGTATGTTTTAAACCTGTTTCTTTAACTGGTTTGCTGTTGTAACCTGCTCTATGTTGATTTCAGTTTCAATGGAATAAACAGTTATGTTCTCATGTCATGCACATTACAAGTGTTGTTATTGCTCTATAGTTACCCACACTTATATTCTGTCTATTTTGCTTTGTCTTGAACAAATATTATTTGAACTGTGTCTCTATCTTGATTTGGCAACAAAAACTAGAATGATATAGACCATAAAATGACCATGGTACATAGATATATGTTTGTTTCATGTTGTTATCCTATCCACTTTACTACTGAACTCATTTACCAAAATGAGTTTCATATACAACATGGTAAACATGTTATGTGTCTGCTTGTTTCTCTTTTAGAATGCGGACAAAATATTGGAGAACAGTACCGCGTTATCCAATGGTAAAGGAAGTAATGCAGATAAGGTTCAAGATAGTGAGAAATCCAGGTTGGTCTCCAAGAAAGCTGATAAAAACTATCTTGACGACAGTGAGGGAACCCAAAAGTCTTGTCTTGATGTAGTGTTCGAGTTACTGGCCACTACTGCTGGCACAAGCTCTTCGAATTTGCTGCCTGAATCAGTTCGTCTTCTTGAGTCTCCACTTCAAGTTGAAAGACATCGATCAGATGTGCTGCGACAGGAAGCTAAAGGACTGAGGAAGTCCCTGCAGAATTCAGATGCATATTTTCTGGTGCAACAGCAAGCGCTGGAGGATTTAAGCGCCAAACAAGAGAAATTTAATAAGCTTGCTAAGCATCTTGCCAGCATTATGGGTACCCAGGATATTGTTTCTTGAGATCTTCTGAAGTGGTTTCAGTTCTGGATTTGTTTTGCTGCGGCGTTTATTTGCGCTGGTCGCCAACTTTGACAACCAGTGTATATGATATGCTGCTTTGTTCCCTATATTTGCACTGGTGGTGAACTTTGATGCCCAGTGGATGTAATATGTGTAATAGCCGTGATAGCCTAGCGTTAGTTGCTTGCTTATTTATTTCCTTGTTGTCTTGTTTATTTGTTTGCTTGTAGTAATTGCAGTTCTTTTTCCGCGGTTAGCTAGTGGCTGTAATAACCTATTTTTTAAAACTAGGCCACAATAACCATGGGCTAATATTTACTGTAGTGACACTGGGCCTCCTACTGGCCGTAGAAACAGTGGGCCTTCTACGGGCCGTAGAAACAATGGGCCTTCTACGGGCCGTAGAAACAATGGGCCTTCTGCAGGCCGTATCATCAATGGGCCATATATGGGCCGTATGATCGATTGGCCAAACATGGGCCAAACAGCCCGCATTATGGTCGTAAACGGGCTAGAGTTGGAATCGTCCGTTCATGGGCCGACCATAACGGGCCATCGTTAATAGGCTGTATTTGATGACGTTATGAAAATGGCCCAACGTATTAACGGACCACAAACGGGCCGACTGTAACCACGGGCTGAATTTAGCACACAAGCAGAAAATGACAGTAATGGGCCGTAAGTAAACGAATGCTGGAAATGAGCCCAAGAATAAATGGGCTCTGAGAAGGCCGAAAGATAACATGGGCTGGAAACGGCCCAACGGAATAATGGGCCATTAATGGGTATTAAGTGATACACTGTTCATTACGGGCCAGTTTCACCACGGGCCGTTAATGGGTGTAAAGTGATACACGGTTCATTACTGGCCAGTTTCACCATAGGCCGTTAATAGGCCAAGAGTTACATAGGGCCTCATATGGGCAGAAAGACGTCATGGGCCATACATGGGCCAGAAGTGAAAACGGGCTGGAATCATATTGGATGGCCCAGATGACGCTACTGGGCCTAATTCGGATAGGGCGTAACGGGCATTGCGTTAGCGGGCTGTAAATGGGCTATATGCGAACAGGTCGTTAACAGGCTTTCCATGGGCCGGCCCGCCACCTTTTGACCAAGTCAAATGGGCCGGCCTTTTCACAGGAATGGGCCTCTGTTGGGCCGTGCCACCTGTCGACGTATCATAGGCGCCTTCTGTCCAATGAGTGGATGACATCTGTCCCAACAATGAGGCGACACGTGTTTCCTCCAGCCAATGATGATTGTACACGTGGAAAATCCCCATTGGTCGGGGCTGTTAACGGGTTATCGGATCCAAAACCCGACCCGATAGCTTAACGGCGTTCCGTTACGGTGGATGCCACGTGTCGGTCACCCTTGACGAAAGCAGTTCTGTGACACGCGATTTATCGTCATGGACAGAGGGCGCCGACGACGGTCGGAGGGAGACGGCGAGGTGGAGGCGCGCTGGATCAGGCGGAGAGGGTGACGGGGGCCAAGCGAGCGGGCGGTGCGGGGCGCTCGGGCCCAGATCGGCCTGGGCGGGCCGCGCTCGGGCCTGGCGGGCCGCAGTTGCCAGGGAGCAGGGCGGGGCGACGTGGCGCTGTTGGGTTGGCCGGGAGAGGCAGCTATGGCGGCGCTGGCCTGGTGGCTGGCCGCCAAGTGGCGCGAGGGGTTGGAGTAGCATGGATTTCGAGGTGGTGGCGGCGGCTGATCCGAGGGGGAAGGCTAGAGGTAGGTGGAGGGCTAGGTTTAGCCAAATTTGGAAGGGGAGGGGGGTTAAATAGAAAGGGTTTAGGTTTAGGGGGGTTTGAGGGGTTTCGGAGCCCTCCGATCGCGATCCAACGGTCCGGAGTGGAGGGGGGTTTAGGAGGGCTAGATGGGTTGTGTAGATGGGTTGGGCTGAGAAGAGAGAGAAGCAAAGTAGCCCGGCAGTAGTTTTCGGAAACCGAAAACGTCCGACGAATAAACCGACTATATTGCGTCTGTATGTTTAACGGTTGGGCTATCAAACGGACTCCGAATGCGACAAAACTTGGCAGGCGATCTACCTACACTAAAATAAGACTGCATGCCAACTTTCACCCCATTCCGAGAACATTTTTATGCTAGTTATAAAATAATATTTTGGAGGTGCCGCAGGCGCGTGCGAGTGTGTCGGGACTCTGAACCGAGAACGGAAGGGACGGGGGACCCAAATGGGTGCAAGTTTTGAAAAACATGCAGATGAAATGCTGATGATGACATGGCAAAGTGCAACACGCAAGCAAATGACATGGCAACGACGGCGAATAACTGGAAGACATCTGGCGCATCAGTCTCAGGGCGTTACAGGCAGCCAAGTAGAGCACCAGGGGTTCAAGGGGACGTGGCGCCACCATCACCGGTGGGCTAGTGAGGTACTTCTTGAGGTCTTGGAAGGCAGCATCAGCCTCCGGAGTCCACTCAAATGGTCCTTTCTTTTTCATTAGCTTGAAGAATGGGAGGGTGCGTTCTCCCAACTTGGAGATGAAATACCGCAGCGAGGTTACGCAACCTTCGAGCTTCTGCATCTCCTTGAGAGTCTGTGGCAGGCTCATCCTTTCTATGGCCTTGACTTTCTCTGGGTTAGCCTTAATCCCTCTATGCGACACAAAGAAACCCAGTAGCTTGGCGGATGGCACGCCGGACACACTTTTCTCCGGGTTGAGTCACAGATCCACCTTGCGCAGGCTGGCAAATGTTTCTTACAGGTCTTCAATAAGGGTTCTTGCCTCTCGAGACTTCACCACTATGTCGTCGACGTATGCCTAAGCATTCCTCCCGAGCTGCTGGCCCAGAGAGATGTGCATCAGCCGCTACAAGGTTGCTCCGGCGTTAGGCAGTCCAAACGGCATGCAGGTGTAGCAATACACCCCACATGGGTTCAGGAAAGCCGTCTTTTCAACATCTTCCACCGCCATCTTGATTTGGTGATGCCCTGAGAAGGCGTACAGGAAGCACAGCAGGTCGCACTCGGCGGTGGAGTCGATGATCTGATCGATACATGGATGCGGAAAGCGGTCTTGAGGGCAAGCCATGTTGAGGTTGGTGAAGTCGACGCACATGCGCTCCTTTCCACCCTTCTTGGGGACGATGACTGGTTGGCCAATCATTCTGGGTATCGCACCCCTCCCGAATGACACCAGCCTCTTGCAGCTTGCCGGTCTCTTGGACGATGAACGACTGCTTCTCCGTGGTCTGCCGCCGCACCTGCTGCTTCACCGGTCGTGCGTTAGGGCACACCCTCAGGTGATGCTCGATTATTCCCCTCGAGATCCCAACCAGATCCTTGGGCTCTCATGCGAACACTTCCTTGTTCGCACATAAGAAGTCGACCAATGCCTTTTCTTGATCTAGAGAGAGGTTGGCACCTATGGTGAAGGTGGCAGCCGATGCCCCATCTTCATCGACTGGAACCTGCTTCGTCTCGGCCCGATCTTGAGAGAGAAATTGCTTCTTCTTTGCTGCCGCAGCCCCCGGAGCCTTTGGGGCCCCTTCCTTAGTTGGTCGTGCGCCCGCTGCGGCCCTAAAGGTGAGCCTGAGGGACAATAGCGCGTCCTTGGTGTCTCCTGACACGGTGAGGACGCCGCTGCTTCCCGTCATCTCATGAGGTTGTAGGCACGGTGAGTCGGTGCCATGAACTTGGCAAGGGCCGGGTACCCGAGGATGGCATTGTATAGGAGGCTGATGCGGGCGATGTCGAAGTCGATAAGCTCAGTGCGGTGTTGTCGCGGGTGCCGAAGGTGACGGGGAGGTGGATCTCCCTTAGGGGGCTGGTGGAGCCGTCGGCGACTCCAGAGAAGGGCTTCGTGGGGCGGATCCGGCGGTGGGGCGCATGAAGCAAGCCGAATGCTTCCACTGAGAGCACATTGAGGCCGGCTCCACTGTCGATGAGGGTCTTGGTGACCGCCACGTTGCAAATGGTGGGGTTGCAGAGCATCGTGAGCGCGCCGGCATCGGCAGTGACCGCGGGGTGGTCCCCGGAGTCGAAGTTGAGGTCAGCCTTGGGAGCCGCCCATCCCGGCGGAGCCTCCCACTGCACCCGACTGGCAAAAGAACTGCTTGATGTGGTGATCCGAGGGCGGCACCTGCAAGCCGCCGATGATGGCGGCGATAGCGTGAGGTGCCGGCGCCGCGAAGTGCGTGACGAAAAGTCCGCGCAGCTCCTCCCAGGAGGCCACCGAAGATTCTTGCAGGCACAGGATCCAGGCACGCGACCCGCCCGTGAGGGCCATGGGGAGCCAATTCACCATAACCTTGTCCTCGCAGTCGGCCACCAGAACCGCTTCCTCATACGCCTGAACAAACCCCACTGGGTCTGTCGCGCCGTCGTAGCGAGGTAGCATCTCCTGCCTGAACTTGGGTGGCCACTACACTTGCCGTAAGGCGGGGGTGAAGGCCCGGAGACCCACGGCGCCTCCGTGCACGCCCATAGATCCAGTCGAAGAAGCGGCGCCCGCCATTAGAGCTGAATAGCGCGGGCGGAGTGCGGCAGACAGATAGGCAAATTTTTGACACACCCCTACCTGGCACACCAAATGTCGGATTTAGGGTTCCGCAAACCCTTGAGAGGTTCGAACTCTGGTGTCACGCCCAATATGCGATCCTATCCAAGAGGAACTCGAAGGTCCCACCAAGGATAGAGCAGCATATTGAGACGCTTTTGCAAGGTGGATATCATTACATCGTACTATTACATAATAGCTGGGGATACATACAAAGGGCATACAAATTCCACAAGTGTACATCGAACATCATACATGAGAACAACATCCAGCTACAGATGAATCACAAACAGAAACTCAAACAATATCCACCCTGCTAGCCCAGGCTACCGACTAGGAACCTATCCCAAGATTGCCGAAGAAGAAGAAAAACTCCCAAACAAGTAAACATCGCTCTCACGTCATGATCATCACATTAACTGTACCCGCAACTGTTGTTGTAGTAATCTGTGAGCCACGAGGACTCAGCAATCCCATTACCATGGATATCAAGACTAGCAAAGCTTAATGGGTACGGAATGGATAAGTGGTGAGGTTGCAGCAAGTGACTAAGCATTGTATGGTGGCTAACTATGAGTACAGGAGTAAGATGAGAAACTACGCAAACGGTCGCAAACTAGTAACGGTCAATAAGTGATCCTGAACTACTTACGGTCAAACATAACCCCACCATGTTCTCTTCTCGAACGCACCCAAAAAGAGACAGTCACGGTTATGCACGCGGTTGGTGTATTTTAATTCGTGTCTAGTTCAAGTCCACTACAACCGGATATTAACAAATTCCCATCTACCACATAACCGCGGGCACGACTCTCGAAAAAGTTTAAACACTGCAGGGGTGTACCAACTTATCCCATGACAAGCTCACGATCCGCGGAGACAATCCTCCATCGCGGGACACTCCGACCAGACTCGAAATCACGGTGCACAAGACATTTCGACAATGTTAAAACAAGTCCAGCAAGACCTCTCGATGTGCCAACACCCTGATAGTAGCCGCGCGTATCTCGTCTCAGGCCACGACGGATGAGCGAAGCTAATGGTCGCTGAGACCCAAGTTGCCCAGGGGGCGTCACAAGGTTCTCTAGTTTGGACCAACACTTATGAGGAGCACTGGCCCGGGGGTTGATTAAGAATCCTCGGGTGATAGCCAGTCCCTATGCAAGTTTTAGTTGTTATTGGGCAAATGGTAAAACCAAGGTTGGGCCTTGCTGGAAGAGTTTTATTCAAAGCGAACTGTCAAGAGGGGCCCATAAACCCTCATCGTGTTAGGGACACAAAATCATGGAACATAACACCGGTATGACGGAAATTAGGGCGGCAAGAGTGGAACAAAAAACTAGGAAAAAGCCCGAGCCTTCTACCCTTTACCAAGTATATATATATGCATTAATTAAATAAGAAATATTGTGATATCCCATGATAACCATGTGCCAACATGGAACAACCTACAACTGCACCTGCAACTAGAAACGCTATAAGAGGGGCTGAGCAAAGCGGTAACATGGCCAAGCAACGGTTTGCTAGGATGGTGGAAAAGTTTAGAGGCTATCATGGCAATGTGGGAGGCTTGATAAACAAGTGGTAGGTAGCGCGACATAGGGATAGCATCGAGACAACTAGCATAGCAAAGATAGTAGTGAGATCCAAGGTGAAGGTCATATTGCCTGAAATCCCACTAGGAAGAAGAACGAGTCCGTGAAGAAGACGAACGGGCGTAGAACGAATCCTCATGATCGCATCGAAACAGGAACTATCGAGAAGGAGCACAATTGGAAAGAAGCAAACAACATGGTTAACACGCAACACACAAACATGACATGATGCTCAACCAAGTATGATGCATGACAAGGTTACATGATGCTACTCATGGCAAGAGATGATGCATACAAGAACCACACATCAAAGCAAGTTTAAATGAGGCCGGAATCAACATACAACAATTCCGGTAAGTCCACATATGAAAATTTCGAAATTGCCCCAGACCTGAATAACACATTATGTTGAAGTTGTTAAATAGCATGTTAAAGTGCACCATGATGATCTACAAGTTTTTCTAGTCAAGTTACATATAAAGGTCATTTGATTCAGAGCTACGGCCTAGAAGATATGAGCCAAACAAGTTAAACATGGCATTGATGTAAATGCAAGCAAAATACAATCACAAACACTTCAAAACATGGATGCAACATGGCATGATGAAACTACATGCAAAACCAAGCAAGTTACATGTAGAGCATGCTCCAAACGGAGCCACGGTTCAACACATACACTCAATACAAGTTTCAAACACAATCTGCCCAAAACAGCAACTAAGTACTTTGCAATCAAGGAAACAACATGCTACAGGAAACATATGGACACAAACTTGATATGCACTCAAATTACAGATTACATGCTTCAAGTAACATCAAGGTTCAGGTTCGTAGGCATCAGGGTTACATGCTTCAAGTGAGCAGAAATAACATGTTGACATGTTGAAGGCATGAAACAAACATGCTACAGTGCAAGATCATGGGAAACAAAAGCATGGCATTAAATTACAGGTTAAACATAGCAAAACATTATTACTAAGCATCTCAATATAACCTCTAGATCAATGGCATTCGTCAAGACAAGATTGCAAATCATAACAGATTCTCAGACTGTGAAAACAGATTCATGATGCATACTTTGAGACAACAAAAGTATATGCTACAGGAACTATTCATGGCATCAAGGACCACGACAAGCATGTATATGTCAAGCACTACAAAACATGATCACTAAGTTACTTCTAGAAACCAGTAGAACATGCTCAAAACATCATGGCAAGATTGCAAATAATAACAGATTCACAGACGGTGGAATTTAGTGAACATGGCAGAAACAGTTACAAGTAGGCATGTTTGCAAGCTTGTGCAACTCATCTCAAAGAATATCATGTCATGTGAATATAACCAATAGCAAGAAGATATGTTTATGCATTTACGCATGGCAAGAACATGGTCATAGGATGCATATAACACTAGCTATTCACATGGAAAAACTGAACTCACTGATAACAGGCTGACAGAAACATTATTTAGCAAATTTAGGGCATGGTAAACATAAGCTATAGCAGGCCATAATTGCAAAAAAGGGCTGGAATTGATAGAGCATAACAAGATCTACAAAACATCCTTACTGAGAATTTCCAGAATATGCATGGATTCATTTGTAGCGTCAAGTTAACATGGCAACATAATATAGCAGGTTCAGACTGCAGAAAACTCTGAAGTCACTGAAATCAGCAACAACAAGTACCCTAATTTGCATGCTTGTGCTAGTCACCACAAGGCACATAAAAATGCGTCTATTTCACCACTCCAAAGATGACATGAATATGCCCCATAAAACATGTTGACATGATGCTCAAAAGATAATCACACAAAATGCTATGAAAAAGACAAATCAGCAAGTTATGACAAGCTTCAGCAGGTTATAACATTTAGCACTTTTGCAACGATGATTTGAACAAACTATCGTTTGCATCTTGGGCGGAGCTCAAGCCCCAGCATCCCAGCGCGTCTTCAAGCAGTTTGCTCGCGAGGTGAACGCGGCTCTTCCCAGGCTCGAGGCCACGCGCCCGCTCAGGTGGTCCAATTGCGCCATCACCTTCAGCTCGCCAGACCAGCTCAAGTGCGCGGCGACCGACGGTGCCCTCCGATGCTTTGCTCGCCCGTTATCAGCAACGTCCAAGTCACCAAGACCCTCATCAATGGCGGCACAGGGCTTAACGTCCTGTCTGTCGAAACATTCGATAGACTCCAAGTGCCATACAATCAGCTACAGCCTACCAAGCCCTTCTCAGGAGTGACCGATGGCTCCACCACCCCGATAGGGCAAGTCCACCTCCCTGTCACCTTCGGCCAGCGCGACAACTACCGCACCGAGCTCATTGACTTCGACGTCGCCCACATTTGTCTGCCATACAATGCCTTCCTTGGGTATCCGGCATTAGCCAAGTTCATGGCAGTGACCCACCACGGCTACAACGTCCTCAAGATGCCAGGAAGCAGTCGAATCATCATGGTCCCCTGCGAAGAAAGAGATGTGGTGTGCTCCCTGGAGCGCGCCTTCCTAGCCGCAGCGATCGAAGACCCCGACAGCGAAGGCATCCAGTACCCTCCTGAGGCCATCCCAAAGAAGAAAAAGCAACTACTCCGCACAGGGCCTCAGGAGAGCAGCGTCTCCAGTGGCGCCGCCTCAGGATCGGCGCCCACACCTGAGGGGCCTCCCTCCCTCGCATAGGAAGGCGCGCCCAGCGCCCTCCTCGGGTGAGACTCGGGGGCTCTCTTTTAGAGGGCCTTAGACCTAGCCAACATCACGAGGGAGGCGCTCGGGCACCACGTGGAGGCGTGCTTTGCAGCATGTTTCCCTCAGGAGGGCACTGGGCGAGGAGCACCCGGCGCTCAGGAGTTCATCGTCAAGGCCACCCAGGAGCTTCAAGAAGCAAGGACCATTCGTGGCGACCGCCGCCCACCTGGCGCAGCTCCCCATCATGGCGAGGATGGCGGGCTGCGCGTCTGCATCGACATTCTAGGGCTCAACAGAGCCGCGTCTCAGGAGCGCTTCTGGTCATTGGGCATCGGGCGCTGCGAGGGTCCACCTCACAGCTATGTCCGCATGCCATTTGGCCTGCCGAGCATGGCAGTTGTCTTCCAGCGCAACCTACGGAGCATCCTGGCAGCTCAGGAGGCCAGGAATCACGCAGTCCTGGCGGAGATGGAGATGGTCCTCAAGGAACCACCCGAGCCCCTAGAGCCTCCAGAGGCTCGTGGCCCTGGGGGCTCATGAGGAGCGGCTCCTTCATCACGCGTCTTCGGCTACCCCAACAATCCTTCGACAACGGAACCAGGTGACATTTTCCAAGTTTATTCAGCTGGGAGCGCCCCTCGGGCTGTATTATTCCCATGTCGCACGGGCCTGCCCCTGCGGCATGTATCCTTTTGCATCTTTAGCTTACTCTGCTGGGGGCGCCCCTCGGGCTGCATCGTCCCCAGGCCGCTCAGATCCGTCCTAGTGGCATGTAACATTCTCGCATCTATCTAGCTAGCTTGTTCGATCTCATGAGTTACATATGATTACCACTTGCCTGCCCAGCACTACGATGCCGTGAACGTCACGCTCCCTGGCAAGCCCACCCCACGACCACCTCATGACGAGAACTGGCATGGCATCTGTGCTCAGGTCCGTCCCTGCGGCGTCACCAAACCCAAGAGGCTGAGCTCTGGCTCGCGGGCCCGCTCCCGTGTACGTCACCTCCCGTGGCCCTTCGTGCCTCCTTATCGCATGAGCTAGTCATGGATGGACAGGCTAGGGCGCGCGACCCGATGCCTCGCCATCGCGGGACTAGCGTGCCGATCGTCTTTCTTCAGAATCCTTCGCATGAGAAGACTAGGCCATCAGGAATCAAGACCAGGTGCAACCCGCCTTGAGGTAGGGCCTCGTGAGTCCCGCGCTGGCTCACGAGTGCCCAGACACGCCTCGTCCAGCCCTGCCGTGCAAGCCACGTGTCAGGGCGGGGTTGTACACGCCCCGGGGGCTCCACATAGAGGGATCCCTCACCCATGCACAAGTGGAAGCACCATGCTCCGCACTGGCAGTCGACACGGTCGAGGAGCGGCTATGCCCGTGCAAGTGCGGAAGCGCTATGCTCCGCGCTGGTGATAAACAATAAGGGTGGCCCCATGGCCTTACCAACTCAGGGAGCCACCCGACTCAGTGTCCAGCCTCACCGCAACGATTTCCCCTCGGGAGAGCCGCGCGAGGGGGCTGGGCACGGGGGCTGCGCGAGGGTCATGCCCAAGCATACGCCGCCCTGCCAGGTCTCTTGGACCTGGTCGTCACGTGCCCTCCCGAGCGGAGCCAAGGTATGAAGGTCGTTTGAACGTCAAGGGGGACTCCTGAGCATCGCGACTCGGGAGCCTAACTGGCCACGTAGCCCCTCACCCCTTGGTCTCGTCCTGGTGATCCAGACGACCCAACGATGGCTGAGGTATGCGCGGGGTCGGGCCCTGGCGACGTAGAACACTAGGCCTACTCCTGCATCTCCTTTCTGCAAGCTGTTTGCGCGTCAAGGGGGACTCCTGAGCATCGCGATTCAGGAGCCTAAATGGCCACGTAGCCCCTCACCCCTTGGTCTCGACCTGGTGATCCGGACGACCCAACGACGGCTGAGGTATGCGCGGGGTCGAGCCCTGCCGACGTAGAACGTGAAGCAAACAGGAAGGAAATCGCGGAACTCAAATAAATATTACAAGACATATTGTTCTACAAATACATAACACAAGTTTAACACCTCCACGAGGCATGGTACGTGTTGCAGAGGCAAAGTAGGAAAAGGAGTCGCCAGCAAGTCATCTCATCATCCCTGGACGCCGCCGTCGCTTGCAAGAGGTGCCCCTTCGACGGTGATGTTGCTCTCACCTTTGCCGCCCAATAGAGTTGCAGATTCAGCAGCACCACCAGTTGAGGGCGCAGGGTCGAAGGCTCCACCAAGGGGCCAATCCCGTCCATGAAATCCTCAAGCGCGGTGACCAGATGAGGAAGCAACTGGGTGGGGCCCTTGTCGTTTGTCGCCAGCGGCTCCTCCAAGCCCTTGTCGTAGAGTGCCCGCAGCGCCATGTGGGATTTCTCCTCAAGGGACTTGAAGGCCACACGGTCCTCAGCTAGGACCTTCGCCTTGGCTTCCAGCTCGGCCTTCTCTGCCTTCATCTTCTGCTCTAGCTTCTCCAGCTGGCTGCGGACCATGGCCTGCGCCTTCGCCAATTGCTCCAGCTCGGCGTTGCGACCGCTAACGGCGTCATCTCGGGCCTTCATCTTCTCCTCCTCCGCACGCTCATTGCGCATTGTCTCGAGCTCGGCCTCCAGGGACCGACAGCGATCCTGGGCGGCCCCGGCATCCTTCAGCGCCACCTCGTGAGCAGCCGCGGCTTGGGCAACGGCCTGCTTGTCCTTCTCGAAGGCCGCCGCAGCCTAGCTCAACGCCGCCCAGACGGACACATCGGAGTGAAGCCAGCCAGAGATCAGCTCTAGGCGCCCGGCCACTAGGCGACGGTCGGTGCCTTGAAGATCCTCCCGTAGCAGGGTCAACGCAGAGAGAGTGTGCTCCTGGACGTCAGGGGAGGCGGAAGGATCCGGGGTCAGTAGTGCGGCGGGAGGAGGAGGAGGCAATTTTGTCACCATGGCCTGGGAGGCAGGGAGCTCCTGAGCTTTGGGGACCCCAGCAACCGAGCCGGACGTTGGCACCTCCGGAGCCAGCAGGGCTGCGGGGGCTGCCTCCTCCGAAGGACGTCCCCCCAAGCCTCGCGAGGACGATCGAGCCGGGGAAGCGCGAGCGTCGTCAATGCCCTTCCCCACGGAGGGGGGTGTAGCCGCCACAAGCGATTTGGTCCCGAGCAGTACCACCGCTTCCTCCTTCCTCTTCTTTGCCGGGCGTCGGCCTAATTGCACAACGGAGAAGTATCAAGAATCAGCAGCAGAAGCAAGGACAAGGTAGGACGAGAACACTTACCGGTCCACCGCGGTGTATTCTCTCCGCTTCTTAAGCTTGAAACCTGAGAGCCTCACAGCCTTAGGCGCGGGTGCGCGGGCTCCAGGAGCAGAAGAGGGGGCAGCAGATGGGTCGGAAGCAGCTCCAGGCAGCGTCAGAGCAGGGGCGTCGTCTCAGGAGATCAGCGCCGACCTGTCCCACATTGGAACCTCGGCCGGTGACCTCCTCCGGGGACTGACCTTGGACCTCATGGGCCCCCCTGCCTCGGGCAGCTCCCTCCTCTCCAAGGGGACATCGGCCTCGTCAGCGTCATCAGGCAGGGTGCGGAGGGTGTCGGCCTTGCGCAAAGGGGAGGTCTCCCACGCCTCTTCGCGGGTCGCCTCTGAGTCGCGCTCCTCCTCCTCCTCCTCCTCTTCCTCCTCTTCCTCCTCGTGAGACTCGTTGGAAGACACGTCCACTGGATTCGTCGTCACCAGGACATTCGAGGGCGTAGGCGGCACAAGCCCACGCCCATCGAAGACGGGCTTGGGGGAGGCAGCCTCCGCCCCATACTGGCGGCAGAACAAGGGAACGAAGGAGTCCGGCGGGTACCCTTGGTCGTCCCAAACCAAGGAGCGGAGGGCCGAGCGCAACTCCTCATCAGAAAGGGCCTCTGGGCACAGGTGGAGGTCGTCCCCTTCGTCTCCAAGCTTCCACAAGGGGCGCGGGCACGCGTGAAGGGGAGCCACTCGCTACATCATGAATTCTTTGTCGATCATGGCCCCCGTCAGCTTCGCCTCCCTTGAGTCACCAGGCCTCAGGTCGGTTTTCATATCGGTGCAACAAGACCAAGACCGCCAGGACGGCAAGATGGAGGTCATCGCGGAGCCCACCACAGCGTCACCACCAGAGCCTTTTGCAGGCGAAGACTACTTTTGTCAGGATAGCTTGTACTGGTTGTCTCCCTTCAAATTTGGACGTTGTGGGATCCCTTCCCGCCTATATTTGGCAAGAGGACCAAGGCCACTATAAATAGGACTTATCCACCACCATAGAGGGGAGGGATCCATTCCACCCTGACCATCTCACCAGCTCATCGAGCTCAAGAACACCTGATAACCCACAAGTATAGGGGATCAATTGTAGCCTCTTTTGATAAGTAAGAGTGTCGAACCCAACGAGGAGCTAAAGGTATAACAAATATTCCATCAAGTTCTATCGACCTCCGATACAACTCTACGCACGCTTAACATTCGCTTTACCTAGAACAAGTATGAAACTAGAAGTACTTTGTAGGTGTTGTTGGGTAGGTTTGCAACATAATAAAGAGCGCAGAAATAAAATCTAGGGACTGTTTAGATAAATTTAATATAGCGAGTGTGGAAAAGTGGTGGTAGGTGTTGCGAAATTGTCCCTAAGCAATTGACTACTTTACTAGAGCGATAGCAAGTTTTATATGGGAGAGGGCACAGCTAGCATGTCATCCCTGACTTGGAATTCTATGCACTTATGATTGGAACTATTAGCTAGCATCCGCAAATACTAACATTCATTAAGGTAAAACCCAACCATAGCACTAAGATATATAGGTCCCCCTTTAATCCCGTGTGCATCAATTTCTATGCTAGGTTAAAGCTTCTGTCACTCTTGCCCTCCAATACATAGTCCTATCAACATACAACTAACCCTATGGTGTGATCCACGCGCGCGCTCATATGATGGGCACCAAAGGACAGCAACATAACCACAAGCAAATTAACCTATCATAGCAATTCACAAATTACCGATAGGACAACGAAAATTTACTCAGACATCATAGGATGGCAACACATCATTGGATAATAATATGAAGCATAAAGCACCATGTTCAAGTAGAGGGTACAGCGGGTTGCGGGAGAGTGGACCGTTGTAGATAGATAGGGGAAGGTGATGAAGATGTTGGTGAAGATGACAGAGGTGTTGGTGTAGATTGTGGTGACGATGATGGCCCCGGCGGCTTTCCGGCGCCACCGGAAGAGAGGGAGAGAGAGCCCCCTCCTTCTTCTTCTTCCTTGACCTTCCCCCTAGATGGGAGAAGGGTCTCCCCCCTGGTCCTTGGCTTCCATGGCATGGGAGGGGCGAGAGCCCCTCCGAGATTGGATCTTTCTCTCTGTCTCCTCTGTTTTTGCGTTCCAGATTCTGGCCTTTCACCATTTCTTATATTCCCGGAGATCCGTAACTCCGATTGGGCTGAAATTTGGACACGATTTTTATCTGGATATTGGCCTTCTTGCAGCGAAAGAAGGGCACCAACTACCTTACGAGGTGGCCACGAGGGTCAGGGCCGCGCCTCCCGCCTCGTGGCCCCCTTGGGCATCGTCTCGCATTGATTCTTCTTCGCAAAAATCACATATATTCCAAAGAAAAATCTCCGTCAGTTTTTATCCCGTTTGGACTCCGTTTGATATGGATTTTCTGCGAAACAAAAAACATGCAACAAACAGAAACTGGCACTGGGCACTGGATCAATATATTAGTCCCAGAAATAGTATAAAATGTTGCCAAAAGTTTATGAAAGTTGTATAATATTGGCATGGAACAATCAAAAATTATAGATACGACAGAGACGTATCAGCATCCCCAAGCTTAATTCCTGCTCGTCCTCGAGTAGGTAAATGATAAAAAAATCTTTGATATGGAATGATACCTAGCTTAATCTTGATCATGTAATCTAATCATGGCATGAATATTAAGACACGAGTGATTCAAAGCAATGGTCTATCTTTTGACATTAATACAACAATACTTCAAGCATACTAATAAAGCAATCATGTCTTTTCAAAATAACATGGCCAAAGAAATTTATCCCTACAAAATCATATGGTCTAGCTATGCTCCATCTTCATCACACAAAATATTCAAATCATGCACAACCCCGATGACAAGCCAATCAATTGTTTCATACTTTTGATGTTCTCAAACCTTTTCAACTTTCACGCAATACATGAGCGTGAGCCATGGATATAGCACTATAGGTGGAATAGAATATGATGATGGAGGTTGTGTGGAGAAGACAAAAAAAGGGATAAAGTCTCACATCAACGCGACTAATCAACGGGCTATGGAGATGCCCATCAATTGATGTCAATGCGAGGAGTAGGGATTTCCATGCAACGGATGCACTATGAGCTATAAGTGTATGAAAGCTCAAACTAGAAACTAAGTGGGTGTGAATCCAACTTGCTTGCTCATGAAGACCTCGGGCATTTGAGGAAGCCCATCATCGGAATATACAAGCCAAGTTTTATAATGAAAATTCCCACTAGAATATGAAAGTGATAACTCAAGAGACTCTCTATATGAAGAACATGGTGCTACTTTGAAGCACAAGTGTGGTAAAAGGATAGTAGCAATGCCCCTTCTCTCTTTTTCTCTCATTTTTTTGTTTTGTATTGTTTTTTTGGTGGGATTCTTTGACCTCTTTTATTTTTTATGGGCTTCTTTGGCCTATTTTTTTTTGTAAAGTCAGCAGACTCCTCTCAACTTGTGAGGGAATCATAGCTTCCATCATCCTTTCCTCACATGGGACAGTGCTCTAATAATGGTGATCATCACACTTTTATTTACTTACAACTCAATATTACAACTTGATACTAGAACAAAAATACGACTCTATATGAATGCTTCCGGCGGTGTACCGGGATGTGCAATGATCTAGCATAGCAATGAAATCAAAAAACAGACAAGCGATGAAAACATCATGCTAGCTATCTTACAATCATGCAAAGCAATATGAGAATAAATGCTCAAGTCATGTATATGATGATGATGAAAGTTGCATGGCAATATATCTCGGAATTGCTATGGAAATGCCATGATAGTTAGGTATGGTCGCTGTTTTGAGGAAGATATAAGGAGGCTTATGTGTGATAGAGCGTATCGTATCACGGGATTTGGATGCACCGGTGAAGTTTGCACCAACTCTCGAGGTGAGAAAGGGCAATGCACGGTACCGAAGAGGCTAGCGATGATGGAAGGGTGAGAGTGCGTATAATCCATGGACTCAACATTAGTCATAAAGAACTCACATACTTATTGCAAAAATCTATTAGTCATCAAAACAAAGTACTACGCGCATGCTCCTAGGGGGATAGATTGGTAGGAAAAGACCATCGCTCGTCCCCGACCGCCACTTATAAGGAAGACAATCAATAATACCTCATGCTCCGACTTCGTTACACGGTTCACCATACGTGCATGCTACGGGAATCATAAACTTCAACACAAGTATTTCTACAATCCACAACTACCCACTAGCATGACTCTAATATCACCACCTTACTATTGCAAGGAATCAAACATATCATATTCAGTGATCTACAAGTTTTATGTAGGATTTTATGACTAACCATGTGAATGACCAATTCCTGTCATCTCTCTAAATAAATATAAGTGAAGCAAGTGAGTTTAATTCTTTCTACAAAAGATATTCCCACGCTCTAACAAATATAAGTGAAGCGAAAGAGCATTCTACAAATGGCAGTTTTCTATGTGTAGGGAAATAGGCAATCCATACTTCAAATGATATGAGTGAAGCACATGAAGCATTCTATAAAGCCATACACAAAAGATATAAGTGAAGTGCAATGAGAATTCTATAAATCAACCATGGAATATCTCATACCAGCATGGTGCATCAAAGAAAAGTTAAAACTAAATGCAAAAGACGCTCCAAGATTTGCACATATCACATGAACGAAACAAAACCGAAAACATACTGATACTTGTTGAAGAAAGATGGGATGCCTTCCGTGGCATCCCCAAGCTTAGACGCTTGAGTCTCCTTCAATATTTACTTGGGTGCCTTGGTCATCCCCAATCTTGAGCTCTTGCCTCTCCTCCTTCTCCTCATATCGAGACCTACTCGTTCCTTGATCACTTCATCCATACAAAACTCAACAGAAAGTTCGGTGCGATCCGTTAGTATACTAAAGCAAATCACTACTCTAAGTACTATTGTAGACCAATTCATATTTTGTTTTTTCATTGTAGCTACTGTAATATAATTTTTTTCATGGCTTAATCCACTGATAGAAATCGATAGTTTCATCAAAACAAGCAAACTATGCATCCAAACAAAAATCTTTCTTAAACAGGACAGACTGTAGTAATCTGAACATTCACCATACTTCTGTTAATCAAAAAATTCTGAAACAATTAGGAAAAATAAAAAATTTGTATAGAAAGACAGTGCAAAAAGTTTCAGAACCGTTTGACGTTCCGGTAAAAATTGTAAAATCGCGCACTACAGCCAAAGTTTCTGTTTTGCACCGCACAAACCAACAAGCAATGTAAACATCCTAAAGGCAAATCTTGGCACATTATTTTTGTTTTTAAACTTTATAAAAGCACACAACAGAAATAAATGACTCTCTAAAACGTCCGGGTTGTCTCCCTGGCAGCGCTTTCTTTAAAGCCATTAAGCTAGGCATATAGTGCTCAAGTAATGGATCTACCTGGATCCCAAGGTATATCAAAGCCAATTTTAATTAAAAATGATTTGTGATTTAGTAGTGAGCACAAAGTAACATATATCATGCAATAACGAAGTCTAACTCTCTTCCTATGCATCGGCATGTCATAAAAGAACAATTCATGCACACGTAGTAAAGGCCAATGCATAGTATAAATAGTTTCTTGCAATTTTATCATATTGGAAACATGGAGAGGCGGAGATGTAGTTCCTCTCTCATAATAATTGCAAGTAGGAGCAGCAAGCACATGCATATTATATCTATCAAAATCATCATGTGTAGTAGTGAAACGCAGCCCATCAATATAATCCTTAATAAGGGCAAACTTCTCCGATATAGTGTAGTCGGGAGAATTCAAAAATATAATAGGACTACCATGAGTGGGTTCAATAGCAACAATTTCATGTTTAACATAAGGAACTATAGCAAGTTCATCTCCATAAGCATAATTCATATTGGCATCTTGGCCACAAGCATAGCAAGCATCATCAAAAAGAGATATTTCAAAAGAATCAACGGGATCATAACAATCATCACAGCATTCATCCTTCGGTAAATTTGAAGTGAAATTAAACAATGTATGGGATAAAAAGTTACTCTGATTAGATGGTGGGAACGGGTGATCAATCTGCTCTTCCTCCTTTTGTTCTTCGCTCTCCTCCTCATCTTTTTCATCCAGTGAGCTCACAATGTCATTAATTTCTTCTTCCATAGACTCCTGCAAAATATTGGTCTATTCTTGGACATCGTAGGAGTCCTCAATATATGGTTTAATATAAGGATTAGAAGCATAATTATCATAGAAATATTTAAGTATGGCCAAATTTTCAGATTTGTAGAGAGTAGTATCACACTCTTCAATAAAAGAAGCAATTTCACAAGTACCCCTAAAAGCAACAAATTCTTCAATTTGTTGAACATCATAGTAATTATAAACACCCTTAGTATACAAAGATACGATTCCATTATCACTAAACTCACATTGGTAAGGAAGGTGTTTCTTAGGGTCTTTAGAACAACAAGTACAATCATATATTTCACATAAATTCCAAGCATAGCACCGCAAACGATGAATTTGATCCAGTATAAGTTTCCCTTATTCAGATATGCGGTGTCGCACATAACAAGCATGCTCATCTAAAGATTTGCCCTCAACTAAGCTAGTTGGGGTTTCATCCCGAGCACATAGGGATCGAAGATAATCCAAGTAAAAAGCTTCAGTAGTGTGATAGATTTTGAGTGGTTCTTCAACCATTGGTTCAGTAGGTACCACTAATTTTTTTGGTATTTTGCGTTTCCTACCCATAACTAAAGATAGAAAACAAGAGCACAAAATAAAAAATACTTAGTGATAAAGCAAACAAGCACAACGAGAATATTCACCCCACGCTATGACTCCTCGGCAACGGCGCTAGAAAAAGGTCTTAATAACCCACAAGTATAGGGGATCGATTGTAACCTCTTTCGATAAGTAAGAGTGTCGAACCCAACGAGGAGGTAAAGGTAGAACAAATATTCCCTCAAGTTCTATCGACCACCGATACAACTCTACGCACGCTTAACGTTCGCTTTACCTAGAACAAGTATAAAACTAGAAGTACTTTGTAGCTGTTGTTGGGTAGGTTTGCAAGATAATAAAGAGCGCATAAATAAAATGTAGGGGCTGTTTAGATAAAGACAAAATAAATTTAATATAGAGAGTGTGGAAATGTGCTGGTAGGTGTTGCGAAATTGTCCCTAAGCAATTGACTACTTTACTAGACCGATAGCAAGTTTCATGTGGGAGAGGTCACTGCTAGCATGTCATCCCTGACTTGGAATTGTATGCACTTATGATTGGAACTATTAGCAATCATCCGCAACTACTAACAAGACTGGTCTCCCTTCAATCCCGTATGCATCAATTTCTATGCTAGGTTGAAGCTTCTGTCACTCTTGCCCTCCAATACATAGTCCTATCAACATACAACTAACCCTATGGTGTGATCCACGCGCGCGCTCATATGATGGGCACCAAAGGACATCAACATAACCACAAGAAAATTAAACCAATCATAGCAATTTACCAATTACCGATAGGACAACGAAAATCTACTCAGACATCATAGGATGGCAACACATCATTGGATAACAATATGAAGCATAAAGCACCATGTTCAAGTAGAGGGTACAGCGGATTGCGGGAGAGTGGACCGCTGTAGATAGATGGGGGAAGGTGATGAAGATGTTGGTGAAGATGACGGAGGTGTTGGTGTAGATTTCGGTGCTGATGACGGCCCGGGCGGCGTTCCGGCGCCACCGGAAGAGAGGGGGAGAGAGCCCCCTTCTTCTTCTTCTTCCTTGACTTTCCCCTAGATGGGAGAAGGGTTTCCCCTCTAGTCCTTGGCTTCCATGGCGTGGGAGGTGCAAGAGCCCCTCCGAGATTGGATATGTCTTTCTGTCTCCCTCTGTTCCTGCGTTCCAGATTCTGGCCTTTCACCGTTTCTTATATTCCCGGAGATCCGTAACTCCGATTGGGCTGAAATTTGGACAAGATTTTTCTCCAGATATTGGCACTCTTGCGGCGAAAGAAGGGCACCAACCGCCTTACGGGGTGGCCACGGGGGTCAGGGGCGTGCCCACCCCCCTAGGGCGCGCCCCCCTGCCTCATGACCCCCTCAGGCATCTTCTCGCGTTGATTCTTCTTCCCAAAAATCACATATATTCCAAAAAAATCTCCATTAGTTTTTATCCCGTTTGGACTCCATTTGATATGGATTTTCTGTGAAACAAAAAACATGCAACAAACAGGAACTGGCACTGGGCGCTGGATCAGTATGTTCGTCCCAAAAATAGTATAAAAAGTTGCCAAAAGTATATGAATGTTGTATAATATTGGCATGGAACAATCAAAAATTATAGATACGACAGAGACGTATCAACACCTCACCTTCCAAGGCTGTTCCACCACTGTACTAGTTCATCCTCAGCCCCTCTAGTCAAGCCACCACAAAGCTGGAGTAGGGTATTACACCGCAAGGTGGCCGAAACCAGGATAAACTGTTGTGTCTCTTGTCCCTTGGGTTCATCGAGCTAGGCCGTGGAATTATTGAGTAGGCAGACTGGGAGGGGAGAGTTCTTCGCACGCACCCCAGAGTTCAAACCTCTCAAGGGTCTGCGGAACCCCGAATCCGACAACCACCACGGCGTCACGACCAGAAGCTTTTGTAGGCGAAGACAACTTTTGTCAGGATAGCATGTACTTGTTGTCTCCCTTCGAATTTGGCCGTTGTGGGATCACTTACCGCCTTTCATTTGGTAAGAGGATCAGTCCCACTATAAATAGGACTTAGCCACCACCATAGAGAGGACCAGATGAGATCCATTCCATCCTCATACCGACCAGCTCACTCGAGCCCAAGAACACTCCTCCTCCTGAGGTTGTTCTCATACTATACTAGTTCATCCTCAGACACTCGAGGACAATCCACCACAAAGCAAGAGTAGTGTTTTACACCACAAGGTGGCCTGAACCTGGGTAAACAGTTGTGTCCCCTTTCCTTGTAGTTCATCCAGCTTGGCTATGAGATTAGCGAGTAGGCAGACTGACGAGGACGAGTTCTTTCCACGCACCCTAGAGTTCGAACCTCTCAGGGGTTTGTGGAACCCGAAATCCGACATTTGGCACACTAGGTAGGGGTGCGTCGAAACTTCGCCTCTCCGTCGACCGCACTTTGCCCACGCTGTTCAGCTCTCATGGTGGGCACCGCTTCTCTGACTGGATCGACGGGCGCGCACGGAGGCGCCGTGGGTCTACGGGCCTTCACCCGCACCTTACGGCAAGTGTAGTGGTCTCCCAAGTTCAAGCCGGAGATGCCGCCTCGCTACGACGGCGCGGCAGACCCGTTGGGGTTTCTTCAGGCGTATGAGGAGGCGGTTCTGGTGGATGACGGCGACAACAAGGTCATGGCGAATTGGCTCCCCATGGCCCTCACGGGTGCACTGCGTGCCTGGATCCTGGGCCTACCGGAATCTTCGGTGGCCTCATGGGAGGAGCTGCACGGCCTTTTCGTCACACACTTCGTGGCACTAGCACCTCACGCCGTCGCAGCCATCCTCGGTGGCTCGCAGGCGCCGCCCTCTGATCGCCACATCAAGCAGTTCTTTCGCCAGGCGGGGGCCGCCCGCATGCAGCGGGCGCCATTGCCGGGATGGGCGGCTCCCAAGGCCGACATCACCTTCGACTCCGGGGACCACCCCGCGGTCACGGCCGGCACCGTCGCACTCCTGATGCTTTGGACCCTCACCATTTTCAACGTGGCGGTCACCAAGACCCTCATCGACGGTGGAGCCGGCCTCAATGTGCTCTCGGTGGAAGCATTTGGCTTGCTTCATGTGCCCTACAGCCTGCTCCGCCCAACAAAGCCCTTCTCTGGAGTCATCAATGGCTCCACCAGCCTAGGGATGGCAATGGGTCGGGTTTGGGGCTGGTGGAGCTGGTCCAAATCCAATCCATTACCCATCTTCCTACCTTTTGCCCATCCACCAAAGTATCCATGGGCACAACTTGTGCCCATGCCCAAACCCATTGGATATCCAAATACCCATGGAGCTCCATGGGCATAGAAAAATCAGCATAAAGCCTTCCCAAATATCAAATTAACTCATCATCGTTCAATTACAAATGACAACATAATAAGGTATAACCATAAGTAGGCAGCAAGTACACTTTCAAAACATTGTCCACACACACAAATACAACTCAAATAGTTGATAGTAAAAACACATGTCTTAAATCTTATTTCATCAAAAAAACTGGGGAGGGAAGTGGACTCGGGGTGATTGGGGGTGGACGGACAGGGAGAGGCGGGGGGCGGCGGTTGTGATTTGTGAGGCGTAGATGCAGAGCCCCCGCGCTAGGGCGCTGGGGAGGGAGGTGGACTCGGGGTGATTGGTGGTTGACACAGATTGGATTAGGTTTAATAATTACTAGGTTTGTGGGGTTGTGGGGGATTAGGGAACATGGACCGGGCTTTGACTTCTATGACCACGAGCGACTGAGTTTGGATGTGTGCTTAGTCCAGTGTCACTGCCATATTGCCCCACATGTCATACAGGTATCCATTGGATATCCATGGAGCAGAAATTATACCCGTGCCCAACCCGGCTGTTCGCGGGTATCCAGATCCATGGATCCACGGGCAGAAATGCGCTCCATACCCTTGCCCATTCGTGTCGGGTATCCATGGGGATCCGGATCCATGGATCAAATTGCGATCCCTACACCAGCCCCCTCAGGCAGATCCACCTCCCCGTCACCTACGGCACCCGCGACAACTACCGCACCGAGCTTATCAACTTCGACATCGCCCGCGTCAGCCTCCCGTACAACGCCATCCTCGGGGACCCGGCCCTGGCAAAGTTCATGGCATCGACTCACCCTACCTACAACCTCAGGAAGATGCCGAGAAGCAGGGGCGTCCTCACCGTGGCAGGAGACACCAAGAATGTGCTATTGTCCCTCAGGCTCGCCTTCAGGACCATAGCGGCCGCACGACCAACTGAGGAAGGGACCCCAGAGGCTCTGGGGGCTGCGCCAGCAAAGAAGAAGCAATTGTTCTCTCAAGATCGGGCCGAGACGAAGCAGGTGCCGGTCGATGAAGACGGAGCATCGGGTGCCACCTTCACCATAGGTTCTAGCCTCTGTCCAGATCAACAAATGGCGTTGGCGACTTCTTACGCGCGAACAAGGAAGTGTTCGCATGGGAGCCCAATGATCTGGTTGGGATCCCAAGGGGAATAATCGAGCATCACCTGAGGTTGTGCCCTAACGCACGGCCGGTGAAGCAGGAGGCGTGGCGGCAGTCCATAGAGAAGCAGTCGTTCATCGTCCAAGAGACCCGCAAGCTGCAAGAGGCTGGTGTCATTCAGGAGGTGCAGTACCCAGAATGGTTGGCAAACCCGGTCATCATCCCCAAGAAGGGCGGAAAGGAGCGCATGTGCATCGACTTCACCAACCTCAACAATGCTTGCCCTCAAGACCCCTTTCCGCTTCCACGTATCGATCAGATCATCGACTCCAACACCGAGTGCAACCTGCTGTGCTTCATGGAGGCCTTCTCAGGCTATCACCAAATCAAGATGGCGGTGCAAGACGTTGAAAAGATGGCTTTCCTTTCCCCATGCGGGTGTATTGCTACACCTCCATGCCGTTTGGACTGTGTAATGTTGGAGCAACCTTCCAGTGGCTGATGCACATCACTCTGGGCCAGCAGCTCGGGAGGAATGCTGAGGCATACATCGATGACATAGTGGTGAAGTTTCTCGAGGCAAGGACCCTTATTGAAGACCTGGAACAAACATTTGCCAGCCTGCACAAGGTGGATCTGCGACTCAACCCGGAGAAATGTGTGTTCAGCGTCCCATCCAGCAAGCTGCTGGGTTTCTTGGTGTTGCACAGAGGGACCGAGGCTAACACAGAGAAAGTCAAGGCCATAGAAAGGATGAGCCCGCCGCAGACTCTCAAGCAGATGCAGAAGCTGGCAGGTTGCATAACCTCGCTAGGGAATTTCATCTCCAAGTTGGGAGAATGCTCCCTCCCGTTCTTCAAGTTGATGAAAAAGAAAGGACCATTCGTGTGGACTCCGGAGGCTGACACTGCCTTCCAAGACCTCAAGAAGTACCTCACCAGCCATCCGGTGATGGTGGCGCCACGTCCCCTTGAGCCCCTGGTGCTCTACTTGGCTGCCACACCTCACTCAGCCAGCGCAGCGCTGGTGGTGGTGAGGGAGGAGCGCCTGATCAATGGCTCACGACGGGGCACCCCGTCAACAGATGGGGTGCCGCGGTCTCAAGGTGGCGCTCTTGAGGCGCCGGCTGCACCACCGGCCAATAACGCTCCTGAGACCACGGCCAACCCCCCAGGCAGTGGGTCTCCTGAGGACGGTACTCCTGAGGGCTCGGCTGCCATGGCAAATGATAAGGCTCCTGAGGGCCCGCTGACTCAGGAGTTGCAATACCACACCAATGATGCCTCCCTTGTCGAGCACCCGATATACTTTGTCAGCACGGTGCTGCGAGATGCGCGGGTGCACTACCCCATGCCACAGAAGCTACTACTCGTGCCACTGCCGCCACTTACTCCCCTTTGGCCAAGGTGAAGACGAGGAGGCGTCCCAAAGGGCCTCCTCGGGCCGGGGGAAGGCTCTGGAGATCGTCAGGGTGGCGCCCCAGGATGACTCCCGGGCCGCCGGATATATGGGGGAAAAAGCCCCTACAGAGGTTCTACTCGACCCTCAGCCGGATTCTATTCTGGAGACCTATACGGTTCCAGAGTCCGGCAAACGACCCTTCCCAAAAGGAGGGGGTGAACAACTGGTGACCTCTGTCCAACTGGAGGTGTCGGATCGTCTACTGGAGGCGCTGCAAGGCGCCTCCATTGTGGATGAGCACTGTGCCCATATGGGTACGGTGATTGAAAGGGTTCAGTCCGCCAAAAACGGACTGACCGAGGCCTGCACTAGCCTTCTACCAGGCTTTGAGGTGAGTAATGTAATTGTAAGAGGAATATCACAGCGTAGACAGTAGCCCCTGATGCTCTGTTCGGTGTCCCTCAAGAAAAAGCTGAACAAAGGATCAAAAATAATTATCGCAGGAGTCTAACAAAAAGGTTTTATATGAAAAAGCAGGCCTCGTTGCGGGCTGCTACCGCTCAAACCGCGGAGGTCTCCGGACTGAAGCAGAAACTGGAGTGGGCCGAGGAAGAGCACGGCCTCGTGAAGAGGCAGCTGGAGGATAGCCAAGGTATGTAGTAACTTGCGGGTGTATTGAAGAATAAATTGTTCAAGCTGACTAAAGTGTCATGAATTTTATTAGGGGCCACGACCGAGGTGGCAGCCCTCAAGAAGGAGTTAGCCGAGGCCGAGGACAAAGCGGCCAAGGAACGCGCCACGCGCGAGAAGCGCGAGGCCCTGGTTAGCAAGGCGCAGCAGGAGCTCCAGGACGCCGTCGAGAAGCTCGGTCCTTGGAGCGCAATTTTAAGACGCAAGAGTCCTAACTTGCGAAGGCCCGTCAGAGCGCACAGGATGCCCGAGGCGAAGCCCAGAGCGCCCTCTAAGAAATTCAGGCGGCCAAGAAGATTAAGGCGGGCAAGTCTTTCGCTATGCAAAGCCAGTAGGCGAAGGAAACATTCCTTCTACTGTCCGAATTTGGGGTTTCCAGGGGCGTTTACGAATCTCACTACAAAAAAAGACACATCTATGACATTTTGGGCCGAACGAAAATCTTTTGTCATACTTATGACACTTCTATGACGATAATTGTGACAAAACCCGGTATCATCATAGATGTGGTGGGGTCCTACTTCTACGTCAAAAAATCATGTAAGAAAATGGGCTTTTTGTCCTGGGCGGGCCGGACGCTGCTGCATGACATTCTTTGGGCCGTCCATGACGGAAAAACCGTCGTAGAAGCGAGGGGGAGGAAAATATCAGGGTGTTCCCGGTTACGGTGGGTGGTCATGGCCGAGCGATGCGTGTTTCTCTCGTACACGCACGAGCGTGGGTGCGAGGCGTTGGGCTCTAACTGAACCAGACGAGGCGTTGGGCTCTAACTGAACCCGAGCGATTGCACTGCAGGCTACGCGTTACTGAACCCAAGCGATCGATCGATGGCTGTTAACTAAACCAGATCGAGCGATTCCTTTGCTACTGCTGCTAACTGAAGCCGATCGATGCTGCCTCTGGATGAACAGTGAGCGTTGCTGGGGGGTTTGGATGAACAGTTCCCGGTGGGGGTGGATGAACAGGACCCCGTGGCGTTGCCTCTGGATGAACAGGACCCCGATCGTTCGAGCCGGTTGGGGCTGGATGAACAGGACCCCGTGGAAGGCCGGCTGAACAGGATCACCCCGTGGAGGGCAGGATGAACAGTAGACGGTGGAGGGCAGGATGAACAGTAGACGGTGGAGGGGTGGTTGAACAGGAGCCCGTGGAGAGGGCTGGTTGAACAGTAGCCGATGGAGTACCGCGCGATGGAGGCTGGATGAACACGAGCCCGTGGATGAACAGTCGCAGGTGGAGGCTGGAGGAGGTCGACGGTGGATGAACAGTAGCCCGTGGAGGCTGGAGGGGGTCGACGGTGGAGATGAACAGTATCCCGTGGAGTCCCGTTTTGCGGTAAGCCACACCCCTCCCGATGAACAGGACCCCCGTTTCGACCGTAGCGCTCCAACACAAGTCTGTTTCCTCCGTTTTGCGGTACGCCACACCCCTCCCGATGAACAGGACCCCCGTTTCGACCGTAGGAGGTCCGTTTCCTCCGTTTTGCGGTACGCCAGACCCCTCCCGATGAACAGGATCCTGTTTCGAACGTGGCCGGTCGAACACAAGGCCGTTTCCTCCGTTATGCGGTACGCCAGGCCTCGTTTCCATCGGCTGTTCTGTCCAAGCCCTCCCGATGAACACGACGACGCATTCCGTTCCGACCCAGCTGGTTGGCTCCCCATGAACACGACGACGACGCTGTCTCTCCGTTCCGACCCATCCATGTACACAAGCCCTGGCCGTACGTACGCGCGAGCAGGCATTCGAGACCCCGCCCGTATGTACGTACGTGGCCATATTTACTTTCTTGCACCCTGGCCGTTGTACGTACGTGTACATGCTACGTGCGCGCCTCTACATCGACCAGTATGTACGTACACGTTCACGACCAGAATGACAATGCTACGTACGCTTCAACCAGGTTGGTCCTGACTGTGAGGCACTTCCTTGCGTGCGAAGATGTGGCTGGTGGGTCTCAGCAGTCAGGGGGCGAATCGTTTTGTTTTTGTTTTTGCCCGGATGCACTTCCATGCGTGCAAAGATGTAGCTGGTGGGTCCCAGCAGTCAGGGGGAAACGTTTTTTCGTGAAATACGGTGGCCCGTCCGGTGGGTCCCCGCTGTCAGGTGGAGGATTAATTATTTTGCGCGTAATAAGGAGGCACTTCCTTGCTGCGGCTGTGGACCCAGCTGTCATCCTTTCCACGTACAGTCCATGTCTGATGGAAGCCATTCCTTGACCACGTTGACCACACCGCGCTGAGAGCACCAGGGCGGTGGACGACGGCGAGGCCTAGGAAGGGGACGACACGGAGCCGGGGAAGACGCAGTAGTGGATGCCCACGCGTAGAGGAGTACGAGGGTTCACTGGTTCGCTGCGGTGTGAAGCTGTCGTCGCCGCAGAATAACAGGGGGTGTGGGTGAGTAGAGGGATGGCCTGGCCTGCGGTGGGAGTAGTAGGGGGCGTTGAGGCCTCCACCGCATCGTAGCCGGCCACGGGAGGCAGGAGCACGAGGCACGACCGGCGCTGGTTTGGGCGGCTGGAGCAAGAAGACCAGAGATTGAAGAAGCACTACGGCCGTTGGATGGACATCGTACGGTCACTGGAGCTAGAATCGTGCATATTGACTAAATTGACAAAGCCCTCCATCCCCGTCAACTTACTAGGCCCACAAGTCAGCCTGCCACTATACTGGGTCCCAGCTAACAGGGAGAGTATTCATTTTTTTGTGCATAATAAGGAGGCACTTCCTTGCGTGCGAAGATATAGCTGGTGGGTCCGAGCTATCAGCGGCGGTAACATTTTTTTCATGAAATAAAGAGGCCCTTTCAGTGGGTCCCTGATGTCAATTGGAGGAATCATTATTTTGCGCGTAATAAGGAGGCATTTCCTTGCGTGCGGCCGTGGACCCAGCTATCGGCCTCTCCACGTACAGTCCACTTTAGATGCATGTCGGTTGTTGACCATGTTGACCAGGCTACACCGAGAGCACCAGGGCGGTGGACGACGGCGAGACCTAGGAAGGGAACGACACGGAGGCAGGGATGACTCGGCAGTTGTTTCCCACGCGGAGTGGAGTACGACTGTACGAGGGTTTACTGGTTCGTCTGCCGTCGCTGGAGAATAACAGCAGGTGTGGGTGAGTAGAGGGATGGCTAGGCCAGCGATGGGAGTACGATGGGGCGGTGTGGCCTGCGCGGCAGCACAGCCGGCCGCGGGGAGGAGGGAGCAGGCAATCCCGCCGGCGCTTGTTTGAGCGGCTGGAGCAGGAAGAGCAGAGATTGAAGAAGCACGACGGCCGTTGGATGGACATCCAACAGTCACTGCTTGTGCGTCAACCTTTTTTTAGGAAAGCCTCAAATCTGTGGAAAACAACATACAGCCCATCTGCCATTATTTCTAATAATTTACAGCCCATTTGCTAATTCTTATGGTTTTTTTTGGAGCCCATATTCTTTTTGTTAGCATTACAGCCCATATTGTGGCCACGGTTAAAAAATTATACGAAATTTTACATATTTCGGTGCGGTCCGAACTGTTTTTAATCCCGAAATTTCGAGTCACATTCAAACTGATTTTAAAAATAAATGTATATCGATATAAAATCCAACAAATTGTCCACGCATAAAAATTAATGCAATTTAAAATATCAAAATGAAAAAAAAAGAAATTTGAAACTAATTGCCAGTTTGATGTGTTTTAAAAATGTACATCCCCTTTCTCATTACTGATAGGCCATTTTCTTGGCCAGCCGAATGAAAGCTCTCCTAGTCTTGAAAGATTTGTGGCCCAATAGGCCTGACAAAGTGACTTACTTGGCAAATCACAAAAAAACTGGGCTATGACCGTGGACCCAGCTGTCAGCCTCTCCACGTACAGTACTCTTCCGATGGAAGTCGGTCGTTGACCACATTGACCACGCCGCGCCGAGAGCACCAAGGCAGTGGACGACGACAAGGCCTAGGAAGGGGACGACGCAGAGCCGGGGAAGACGCAGCAGTGGATGCCGACGCGGAGAGGAGTACGAGGGTGCACTGGTTCGGCTGCGGTGTGAGGCTGCCGTCGCCGCAGGGCCTGGCTAGCGGTGGGAGTAGTAGGGGGCGATGAGGCCTCAACGGCAGCATAGCCGGCCACTGGAGGCAGGAGCAGGCGGTCTCGCCGGTGCTGGTTTGGGCGGCTGGTGCAAGAAGAGCAGCGATTGAAGAAGCAGCAGGACCGTTCGATTCAAATCCAACGGTTACTGATGCAAGAATCGTTTGTTGACTAAGTTGACAAGCCCTACGTACGCGTCAACTTAGTAGGCCCACAGGTCAGCCTCCTTTTTTCGCGTAATAAGGAGGCAGTTGATTGCGTGCGGCCAGGCCAGCGGAGGGAGTAGGGTGGGCCGGGGAAGCCTGCGCGGCATCATAGCGGGCCACAAGAGGAGGGAGCAGGCAGTCTCGCCGACGCTAGTTTAGGCGGCTGGAGCAGGAAGATCAGAGATTGAAGAAGCACGTCAGTCGTTGGATGGACATCCAACAGTCACTGCTGCTAGAATCGTGTGTTGACTGACAAAGCCTTGTGTAAACAAGTCAACCTCGAAATCTATGGCGTGTACAGCCTATTTGCTATTATTTTTATAATTTTTACTCATTTTCTAATTCATATGGAATTTATTGCAGCCCGTTTTCCATTTTTAGAATTGCTGCCCATTTTCTGGTCAGTACCAGGGTCAAAAAATTAACTAAATATGTGGGAAATTTTGAAAATTCGCAAATTTTTGCTGGGGAACAAAATATTCTTAATCCAAAAATTAGTAGCCATACTAAAACAAATTTAAAAATAAATTAGTATTATGTCATGTTAAATCCAATGAAATACGTATAAGATATCAGTGAAGAACAAAAACAAAAAAAGAAACTAATATCACATTTGCTATAATTTTTTTGGAATTTTCAACCCCTTTTGATATAACTTTTAACAGACACTGACCATACTCTTTGGCCAGGCCGGAATGCATTCCTCTTCGTCTCGAAAGATTTGGAGCCCAGTAAGTCGGAGAAAACAAATAGGCCTAGCTTGGGTATTTTTCAAAAACAAATACTGGGCTACCTATTTTCCCAAAGAAAAAACTGCTGGGCTGGTCACGTTGTTAGACGGGCCACAGAGACCGCACAACCCAGTTTATAGCCTGCTCCTCCGAATTACTACTAAAAAGAAGTTGTGCAATTCTGTCGTTAATTGACTATATGTTGAAAATGATGTGGGTCCCATATATCAGTAGGGTGGATTAGAGTAAAAAACGAGGGGTTCATCTGAGTAGTGAAAGAGGCGCTTGCTTGTGTTCGGGAGTGGACCTGGTGGGTCCGTACTATCATACTCACAACTACAATCCTCTCCCAATTCACTATGTTGACAGGGACCGTTTCAAAAAAAACTATGTTGACAGGGCCGGATGGCGGCGCCGCGGCGAGCGCACCAAGGCGGAGGATAAAGTGTTGTCGCCAATGTGCTAGGCTGGGTTGGACATTCTTATTGAAAAATAAAAATGGACCGGATCTATTTACGATGTTGACTATGATTTGCATGGGTCCGCTGGTTGCAGGAAGAAAATGCTGGGAGAAAGAAGACTGGTCGCTATCTTTGCCGAAGAATAATATTGACTGAACGTAACGACACTATCATAGGAAATAATATCCTCCTGTTAAATCGTGAATTTAAAGAACTGGTGCATGAGCATTTAGCTTTATTTATTTATTTATTTATTTATTTATGTGTAGGGGACCATGAGCATGTACCTGGGCCGGATTCATGTGCCTCCCTTCTAGTTAATTATGGGCTTCTCTATTGGGCCTTCATCAGTGGGCTGCATGTTATCAACAAGTGGAAAATGTGTTCCGTACGAAAAGTAGTATGCGCTACGTACGGTATGGGGCACTAAAGGATCAAACAGTGCAACGACTTCCAAAACATTGTGTTTGTCGTTCTAACAACACATTTATTCAACCAACAGACGAAATATACTACTGATTGTACATTGAAAACAGCAGCAGTTGCAACCAGGGCTGGGGGTGCAACAGAAGCAGTAAGCAGGCCAGAAGAGTGAAGACACAGCTCTCTCTTCCAAACCAAACATCAGCCATCATTACAAAAGGGCTACCAAAAAAGAACAAGTGTATGCATCAAACTAAATAAAGATCCTACTACACCAAGTGTACGCATCTAACTAACTGGCTCAGTTTGACGTTACTATTTATTAAGCTGTGGAGATTGGCTGACGGCTTGAACCAGATGGGTGCCTGACGGGGGAAACACCAGGCAGCAGGTCGAAGTCTGATACTTGCGACCCTCTCTCCTACTTTGGGCTGCAGAGCGTGGTGGCACATATCAGGGTATGGTGCATGCAGAGACGCATAGTACGTTGTGTACACATAGTTTTGCCTGATGAACGAAACCGCGCTGCCTTCATGATCCTTGGCATCGGTTATCTCCTGGTTAATTGGATAATTCAGTCTGACAAACAGAGAGCGTGTACCGAGGCTACATACCAACCTCCAGTCAAAAATTCCTGAAGGCCCAGAGAAGCTGGGATCTTGCTCAAAGACCTTGTAGTGACTGTGATCGTATTTCGCGAAACAACACGTCCGGTACGTGCGAACGATCATCAATCGTTTGCCATCGTCTGATCGAGCCAGGAATCACCTACAACTGCCATGCGGCTTTTCTCTGAAAGGTTTGGGGATTAGGAAGGGTAGGGACACCAGGCGGCTGTAGCGACCCGACCTCAGACGGTCAAGTCTCTGTGCTTAAGTGTCATCCCTGGATCGGTATGCTGACACACACAGTACTCGAGGATTTATAACAGAGGTAAATCACATGTATAAAGTAACGTAAATGCTATTACCTCAATCCAAATAGCGGAATTAATAACAAGGTTGTGGATTCCCATCAACACCAACGGCAATGTTGAGTGTAGAAATCGTAACCCTAACGTATCACTTACTCATCATAAGATATCCTGCAACATGAGACGTTGCAGCCACAAAGGGTCAGTACATTGAATGTACTGGCAAATTCACACCATAGGATAATGATGAATAATAACTATCACTACATGTATATATGGCTGGTGGAAAGGCTCTATGGTTATAAAGTTTTTACGAAAAGCCAATTTTTCCCTACTACAAAGGAATATATTTTATTTAACTACAAAGTTGGTTGAAAATATTGAGATGGTTCCTCCAACTCAATCCCAATTAAAGGTTAACAACCCAACAAATTAATTAAATAGAGTGATGAGATCAACATGATAATTCAAGAACCAGATACTCAAGATGTCCATAACCGGGGACACGGCTAACCATGATTAGTTTGTACACTCTGTAGATGTTTGCGCACTTTTCCCCACAAGACTCAATCACCTCCGCTTGATTTCTCGCACTACATGGTGTTTGAGAAACGGATGACCGAGACACAGTCTTTTAGAAGCATTTACACTCTACTCCGGGCAGACCGGTACACGTACAATCCCCCTACATCTACTAGTCCACCTCTTCAAGAGCTCACGCAACTTACTCAACTATGCCAGAGCCCATAATGGCTTGTGGCTGCACACGGAAGTTTCTAGCATGAATAATCTTATGATCCCTTTGAGCCTGGGTGGCATTCCATAGGGTGATCACACGGGTCCTCCGGGATCCCCTTGGGCAAGCACTGGGTTCTCCGGGTGCCCGGGCAAACCACTGGGTGCTCCAGGGTGCCCCAACCAATCCACCCAGATGTGTATTAAAGTAGCCAACTTAAGTTTCCTAAGATAATAATAACTCTCTCATCTTTCATGAATTCTCTCAAACCAATCCACGTCTACAAGCGTAGCATAGCAGTATAAGCATAACGTAGTAGTAACTCCCAAGGTTTGAATGTAGAGCAATAGGTACCTACCTCATCAACTACTTCCCAATACCCACATGTTATCAATCCTACTCATGCAATGTTTGAGGGTGAAACTAATGCATAAAAACTGGGTATGAAAGGGATATGATCAAAGTGTGAACTTGCCTGTACTGTTGATGAAGATGATTCGCACTCGAAATCCTGATAGATCTACTCGTCACACTCCGGTCAATCTAGCGTAAGCAAGCAATAGTAACCACGCATAAGCAATCTCTCAAAAGATTGGGAAGAACGAAGAAGACGATTCGGAAAACATCAAAACCATGCAAATCACTCTTGCAACATAAAACAACTCCTAACAGTACCAAAATTATGTGAATTTGGCCTTATCAGAAAGTTTAGGTCAAGAGCTTTTATTTGCCAAAAGAATCAACTCAAACGGAGTTATAAAACTCAAGTTATGATCAAACGAAGTTTGAATACAAATCTGTTTGAATTCAAATTTTAAACTTTCTAAAACATGTTTAAGTTGTTTTAGTGGATAGAGGAGTTCATAACGAAGATGTGGGCGTTGGTTTCGTTGGATTTGGACAAACGAGTAAAAATTTGTAGTCGTTTGAAGATCAAGGAATAAACTGTAAAATAAAACAACTACACCTAGGTCCCTGGCATAAATAAACAGAAAAAAAGAAAAATCTAAATAGCGAACGTTCGCTACCGAACACTAACGAACGAACTCGATCACTACAGAACCCTAACTAATGAACGTCCATTAAATAAATCTAACTAAAAAGGAAAACCGATCTAAACCTAACTAACCGAAAAGAAAACCAAAATAAAACCAAACTAAAACAATAAACCGGACCGGGCGGTTCTTTTTACCGGTTCGGTCGACAGCGGCGAACGACGGCGGCTCCGGTGGCAGCGGCGAGAGGTGCGGCGGTGGCGCGAAGTGCGGTGCGGGGCGGCGTCGGCGGAAGGCGGCGCGGCTGCGGCTTGCGGCGCGGATCTCGTCGGCGGTGGTTGGCAATCCGCAGCGCGGGGCGGCGGCGTGATGCGGGAGGGGCAGCGCGGCGCGACAGAAAGAGAGAGGCGGGGCCCGGGGCCACTATTTAAGGAGGGGAGGAGGCGCGAGGCGTGGGCTAGGGGGCAGAGGAGGCGGCGCCGCGGCGGACTTCGGGGAAGGAGTCCCCGTCGGAAACGCGAGGGACGGCGGTGGGCAGCTGGACCGTGGCCTGGCGAGATGCTGGGCCGGCCCAGTCGGCGAGGAATTAAAAAAAACATTTTTTCAGAGAACTAAAATAATAAAAACAAAATAACTAAAAATATTATATAGGCATATAATATATCAAAATTTTCAGAAAAAAGATTATCTACAACGTGAGCATTTTTTTAGCGCCAAATAAAATATACAAAAATTCAAATAAAGCAAAGAGTGCTACTGTTACAATAAAACCTCATTAAAATCATTTTAGAAATACCAAAATGAATTCAAATTATTTATCTCCAATTTTCTGATGTAGGGAATCATGTTACCCTATTTTCCATATATTTTATTTTTGGAGAAAAATAATTTGAATAAAACTCAAATAGCTCCAAATTGAAAATAAATTCAAAAAGGACTTTAAATTTTATCTTTGAAACTCCCAACTCATATTTCATAATTTGAAGAAGTCATTTTATCTTCTCTCGTGAAAATCATTGAGTTGCATAAAGCTTCTGAGTTGGAAAATATTTCCAAACGAAATTCAAATATTTCCAAATACCCTTTCATTTAGTTAAATGGAAGAAGTCATATCATCTTCACTCCAGGGTTTTGTATTTGAAAAGAATTTGATTTCACGGAGATCAAAATGCAAAATGAATGTTTGGGAAAGTTCTTTAATTCCCTCTCATTTAACTTTCAAAAGTTTCGAATTTCACTCACTTTCAGTCAATCAATCAATCAAACAATCAATCAAATCTATCTATTTATTATAACATTCCAAAATTTAGAATTTTGGGATGTTACAGCGGCCTACAACATCATATCAAGTTGGAGTCAAATAACCCTAAAAAAAGTTGGAGTCAAATAAAAAAGGGCTCTTGATGTAGTCAATCTTAAGAACAGCAAGTTATGAGCATGAATATTTTTTCAGTAAATGTTTACAGTAATATAAGCAAGCCATCATGATATCATAGGAAAGTAACATACTGCGGTTACAGCCATTTGTAGCGATGACTGGAGTAGGCCAGCAATACGTCCAGCCATAGAAGGAGTCGACAGCGTAAATGAAGCCCTTGTGTTCAATGGCATCAGAGAACCATGGAGGATGTATGATCCTGCGATGGACGTGTAGATTTATCCACTTACCGCAGTGACCTGTCAGATAGGAGAGACCACGGTTGAAGAACAAAATTAGCCTAAAGTCTTTATAATTCGCAGATCTTGTGGGCACTTGGCAGATTACAACCTTGAGCAAATCAAACTTGGTATCATGTTGGCTACTGTAAGATTCCGAGTATTCTGGGCCGCGGGGCCAAAGCAGTGCAGTGTTCATCGAAGGAAGGGGGATCAATCGCCGGGTATAGACTTCCACGAGCATCCAGCCGCCGCGACCGTCGACGAGCACCATCCAATACGTGTTCATGCCGACCCAGTACATACCATTAATGTAGTTGAGGGTGACGGGGATCGGATCGCAGTCAAGGGGGCTAATGCTCGCCACCCTACGATCGTTATGCTGCGTGACACGCCGTTTCTGAAGATCAGGCGGCATCAGCAAGCAAGGAGCTGGCTTAAAAAGCTCTGGCCCGAGGGCTTTGAGTAAACGGTACAGCCCCGACGAGCACGCGGCGAGCGGCATGGTACTGAGATTGTCCACACGCGAAACAATGAGCTTGATTACCTCTGTGGGGAGCGAATTCCAGCCACTCTTTCGGCGGACGCTGCTCGGTTCTGCCATTGTTAGTGCTTGGGTTTCGGATGAGGGGGAGGCGCCTTAGCGGGGATGGGAGAGCGGACAAAGATGGAGAAGCGAATATGTGTTGCGGGAAGTGGACAGGTGATGATGACTACAACATGCAGCTTGACTTACGAGACACATACCAGCAGCGTAGGGTCATATCAAACTCAGACAACTTGCTTGAGTGATCACAGTACTGGTACTCCCTACAGTACCTGCTACTATGCCCTTACTTGCTTGAGTAGAGTAGTAGTGGAGTAGGACTCTGCTCTACTACTAGCACCGGAGGAGTAGTATGTTCTAATCTAAAATAGTTACAAACTTCAATGCCCGAGCGTGGAACGACTACGAACCGCCATCGGTGCTAACTCCAATCCTGCAAGTCATGGATTTGTTTCTTTTTATCTTTCTGTATGAATCTGTAGCCAGCCTGCAAGTCATGTACACTGTACTGACAGTGGAACCCACATAGTACTTAGAATACAAGATTAAGGGTGCAATTAACTTTTTATACAGGGAGAATCATACACGCAATTAACTCAAATGGATTGGACGTGACTCTATTATTCTCCAATGGCAACCGGCAAATTTCCTCCCCCAGGCCGGAGTAGGTTTCTCGGTTTTCATGCGGGTTTAACGGAGGGGTTTGATGGAGGCGAGGAGGCGTGTTCAGCCGGGCGTGCAGTGGACGGCGCAGTACTATTCGATTTGAAAACTACAACTAGTATATTATAAAAAATAAAGAAGAGTAGTAGAGATAGAGATAAGAATAGAGACTAGGGAGGAGCACCATCTACTGCTTCGTGGGCTACTCCCGCGCTCCATTCGGCGGCCGCAACGTCCCCTACACCCACTCCCTCCTGCGCTCCATTCGGCGGGCGCTGTTGAAATTTGGGGAGCGCACTCTCGCGACTGCTAGTAGCGACGACATCACCGACGACGACTTCTTCCCGACCTCGGCAACCTCTTCCTCAACGACATGGGCGACAACCTCAACGCCAATGGTGCTACTCCCGTTGCACCGTATGTGTTTCTGTCCTTCCTGTTCGAAATCGTGGAGAATTCATGTTTCTAGTCTGTGTCCTAGATTTGATCTGTTCATCTACGATGCTAGTCTGCATGATTAGTTTAATCTCTGTTATAGCCATCATGATTTATTTTGTGCTTATTCAGACTAAATCTCGTAGTAACTTGCACATATATTAAACTAGCGGAACGTCCCCTACAGCCACTCCCGTTTCATGGACGGCCTGGTCGATGCCTCCAAGGAGCCCTTCGTCTACTGCTAAGTGTGCCCGGTGCCGTTTTGGGGCTCGCCAACGGACATCGTGCATCACCTGACGCAGGCGTGCGGCAATCAGTACTGGCCCTTGGCGAAGAACATCAAGTACGAGACGTGCTGCCCGTTCACCGTGCCGGAGTCGCTGGAGGATCAACGCCGCCTGCTAGTCTCGGAGGAGGACCGCAGCGTCTTCCTCTTGATTGTGGCCACCGGCGAGGCCCACGCAGGCCGCCGCCACATCTCTATAGTGTGCGTCAGGGGCGTTGCCTCTGACGCTGACACTGACACAAGGCTGATGTACGGGTGCGTGCTCACTATTACTACCCCTCGGAGGTCCGTGGGCGGCGACACTGGCTACGCCAAGCATACTTGGACTCTGCCGAGCTGGGACTTTCCCGCCGATGTGGACATGGAAGATGCACGGTGTTATTTGACCCCAAACAGTGTGCACGGGGACTCCAAGGAGGTTCACCTGGACATCTGCATACTCAAGTTAAATGTTGATCATTAGTCTTCGCTCAATGTAATCCGCTGTCTAAGCATGTGGAGACTTCCATGCATGATCTTGCTCTATTGGAGTATCGTGCATGAATAAAAGTGTATCCATTTATGGTTTAGTCTAGAATCTTCCATGTATGAATTTTTACTACAGTACTGGTGAAAGACTTATGATGAACCATTTCTTACATATCCTCTGCCCCCTTCCAAGTCATCCCGATTTAATCCCTCCGTCTAGGTGTATAAGGGCATGGTTAATACTTAAATAGTATTGCCAACTGTTGACTATAAGAAAGTGCCATGTCATCTGTAGCCAACATGTATAACAATGGATACTAAAAAACTAATTCTTGAAGACCATTTCCTGCAAAGCACAATAAGAGTTATTTCTTCACAAGTTTTGGAAGCAGGTTGAACAGTTGAACGCTTTTGTTTGCAAAAGATACTTTTTTATCTATTTCACCCGGATGTTTGTGAGCTCTAGAGATGAAATAATATCCGAACAAACCTATCGATACCCGTTACACATGAGATGACCCCCACATCCTTTGTCAAAATAAACAACTCCCCGATCAATGCATTTCACTCTTCCGTGCAACGCACGGGCACCTTACTATAGATTAGTACGACCAAAAATTGAACTAACATTATATATAGTACAATAAATGACGATGCATGTCACCTAAAATTATATCATTGAAAACTATGTTCAAATACGAATCCAACGATATTGTTTTTGTTGACATGCACTAACATTTTGTCAGTTAAATCTGCAGTCAAATTCAATGGGGGATAAACCACGACCGATGTATTAGTACTAGTGCACGGGAGTCTCACCTCTCACCCCGCTCGTGGCGCGGCAGTAAAGCCATCATATCACAAAACCCAACCACTCCCAGTAATAAGTGGCCTGGTAAAATAACGGACAAGCAACCATCACATCCCTCCGTCTTTTTTGCATTTCATCTCTCTGCATTTACTTTCTCCGATTCATCTCGCACACTCGATCCCTAGCTACTACTCCTAGTATCCCTAGCTACTACTCCTAGGGCCAGTTCTTTTGGTGGCTTCCCCAGCTTTTCCCATAAGACTAGTCACAGTGCAGAGTGACATTAAGGCGCCTCACTCATTTATTTGGGCTTCTATACTACTACTAGTAGTACCTCCATCCTGGTTTATTCCTCACCATTGTAATTTGTGCTAAATTTTGACCAAAGATTTAACTGATAAAATGTTAGTGCATGTGACATGCACTAACATTTCATTAGTTAAATTTATGATCAAAATTTGACACAGATTACAATGGGGACCAATAAACCAGGACGGAGGTAGTAGTTATGGGATTACTAATCTAGAAGCCTAAAAGAACTGGCCCCTGGTACTCCTACTAGTAGTAGTACTCAAGTTGGAATTCCAATTGCACGACACAACTTGTTAGGCAAAAAATTCGATACAGGGTGTAGGAAGTGGTTTGGGAATTTGCATGCCTTTCCAACCAGGAAATAACGACAGAGAAGGAAGCTAAAAGTAAACAATCAAACGAGCATTTTTTTCATTTTTTTGCATTGAATCGTTTCACAAGCTTGACTAGTGTTGTTTTTCTACTTTTACAAAAACCGCATCTTAATGTTAAAACATGCATTTGCACGTACATAAGTAATAATAGTACTCCCTTTGTCTAGGTGTATAAGTCTGCCCTCCTTCTTGGTCACGGTGCACAACCAAAGATGACTTATTGACCTGGACGGAGGGAGTAGCATAGTCTGCAAGCATATATCGAGAGAGACGTGTAGTGCGATAGTATATAGTAAAGTTTGTGCTATATGCACGTACTTGCAAAATGCATGTGACTACACATGGTTTCTCAACTTTCCCTTTTACATACTTAATTAAGGACGCTAAAAATTCCTGAACGTTCGGGATTTATCATTTGCGTCCCAAATCTAATGAGATTGCCTTACAAAACAAAAATTATACTCCTCCTAAAAGCCACGGCGGTCGCAACTCGCGAGGTGCTGATTGGCGGCTTGCCCTGGAGCGCGGCCATTTCCCAGCGCGCCGACACAACGCCTCTTGCTCAGCCTCGCAACTCGCGAGGTGCTGATTGGCAGCTTGCCGGCGGGCGAGCGCGGTCTCACCGGTGTGGTGATCTGGCGCCAACAGGTACTCCTCCTCGCTGGAAGTGTGCACCCGGTCCACGTACTGCCAAGTGTAGATGAGGCGCTTGGGCCCGACTGCACTCAGGGCGTCGGCACGGGCGTCCTCCGCCACCCTCACGGCCCTCGCATGAGCCTTCTGCAAAAGAGCCAATTGCCTGACTCTCTCGGACGTGACATAGGCCTCCCAGGCAGCATGTTCTGCGGTGCGCTTCTCTTCTTCGGCCTTCTTCTCTACCTCTATTTTGGCGCGCTCTGCTGGAGGCAAAGCCTCCCACAAGGCGACATCCATTTCTTTCCAAAGCTCCTCAAGGCTGGGCGGGCTCGGCGAGCGACGTGGCGTTCTCCTTGTAGCGGGGAGCCGACGCGTCCTTCGACGCGCATGCTAGCGAGATTGGGAACGCCGACGCGACGCGTCGAGGAGCGGAACACCGACGCGTCCTCCTCGACTAGTGGCGGCGAGGAGCGGAATGCCGACGCGTCCTTCTCGACTAGTGGCGGCGAGGAACGGAACGGCGACGCGTCGCGTCGCGGCAAGGAGCGGAATGCCGACGCGTCCTCCTCGACTAGTGGCGGTGAGAAACGGAACGACGACGCGTGACCGTCCGCGCGGTGCAGCAAGGGGCGCCAAGGGCTTGTGAGAGGCGATGCCATGGTGGTCGACGTGAGAGGGAGGGGGAGGAGATAGCCATGAACGTGAACATGAGGGGGAGGAGATAGCGATGTCGTGGGAGGCACAATATTTATAGCGAGCAATGGCACACCTACGTAAGATATGGACTGAGCTGCACTGACTTAACTGCAGGTCCAGTTGCGTCACTGACATGTGGGCCAGACCCCTGTTGGGCCCATATGTCAGTGAACCAATGCACCTGCAGTTAAGTAACAGCTACGTGGGCATATTTGTTGGAGTAAATTACGGGGGAGGGAAGGGGTGGAAATATTGCTGGTCACAACGGATTGGACGAGCGCGGGGGGAGGAGAGTCATGCATGCAGATTTTTTCCACACGGGGTGGAGTGGTGGGACCGCCAGAGGGAGAAGGAGAGTCTGGCAGGCATATTGTTTCCACACAAGGAGAGGAAAAGATTTGGAGACGAATGGGCTTCCTGCAGGTATGGGAAACGGTGCATAATGAATCTCATCTTGCATGCCGGGATAGGTATAGTCTCAAGTCATTAAAAACATACACGCCTCACACATGTACATATTTCAAGGTGCACTAAATTATTGCATGCGATGATTAAGGCTGGCCATAATGGTGGTATCTTAGCTGTTATCATGCACACGGGAATAGCAAACATGCTGATGTGGCAAAGAATGAAAGAAGAGAGGGGGGTTAGAGTAACTAGTGTTCATGCATGCATTGGTAAACACATTTTTTTGTGAAAAACTACAAAAACTGTTCCACCGCCTCTATCTTGCTAAGAGTAGGTCAAATTTTTGAATCGAGCCCTTTAAACTAGAAGGGAGGTAGTAGTACTTTAATAGCTAACCTTGGCCCTGTTTGGATCCATGTGTTAGAGTTAGTTTGGGTTAGCTTGAACTCAACTAACCCAAAAAATATCTAACCCACCCAAGAGGTGCTTTATACTACTCATTATAATCAGTATTGTAGATATTGATATTTTTATTATAAACGGTTGACGGAAGTAAAAGGACCAGAGGGAGTATCATGCATGCGGAGTACGCAAAAAAAATTGCTCATTTATATCCGGTCGAAGTCTCAAAGGGCGCGACCGCACGAGGGAGGCGAAGGTCGTGGGAGGCGCGACGGTTGACAGAATTAATTGAAGTTACACACAAGCCGGCATGGTGTGTGAACAGGCAGAAGCCATACCGTCAGGCCTACGATATGGGTCTAGTAGACATGACATCTAGTGGGTCCCGCATAGTTCGTGAGAACTCTTTGGGGGCTTGCAGCCGTTTATCCACCGGGCAAGCCAGCAACCCCACGCCGTTCGCACGCCCTACTCGTCCCCGTCTTCTACTAGTATAGTACCTTACAACAGTTCGCTCCCAGTCGTCCCGTCCTTCCACATTACGGCAGTTCCACTAATCCTAACCCTCCTCCCAAATCCATGGCATCCCAAATCTCCATGATTGGCGGTGAGTACAACGTTAGAACCATCACCGTCGATGAGTTCGACGTCATCTACACCCGTTCTTCCGCAACGGTGAATGAATGCCTTGCTCGCTTCAAACGCATGTTCGAAAACTCAAATGATGAGTGGGTCGCTAGGCTAGATGTTGAGTACACCACAGTCATGGGAAGCGAGAAGAAACTAAAGGAGGCAGAGAAGAAGAAGCCTGCCGTGATCTAGGTTTGCGTGCATGACTTATGCTTGGTCTACCACATATGCCATGCCGATGTTGAGTGTGAGGAATTTAAGAAGTTCCTCAAGGGCGGCCGAGTCAAATTCGTTACCGTAGACTTTAGGAACGACAAGGAAATCCTGGGTCGGATAGGCCTCATTGTAGGCGACCCCTTCGACCTCCAGAAGGAAGGGCTGGTGTCCACCTCTCAGCCTTCAATGCTGACCTTGGCAGCAGCCATGATTGATTGTCTATACGCTAAACTGAAGAAACCTCATCACGAGTTTCATCATGCATGGGAGTCGAAGACATTAGATGAAGATCACATCTTGTACGCAGCAATGGATGCCTACCTTTGTTTAAATATGTACAAGGGTTGGATGAAGAAGCAGAGCCCAGTGTCCGGTTCAAGCAAAGAAGCGTCGGCGAAGAGGAAGAGGGACGAGGACGAAGTCGAGGACGTGGACTCGGACTCCGAGTAGGTGGCAGTGCCGTCGCTCATGCTGGTTCTACTGCAGTGTCAAGCGGACTAGTTGCTTAGTTTATTTTCAAGGGTGCATTGTGCTGAGGCCCCAGCAGAACTATGTTTATGTTCTTTCTCGTTATTTGAACTCTTCAGTACGTACAGTAGTACTAGTACTATGTCTTACTACTGTTCTTATTGCAGTTGGTACTACTGCTCGTATCTTCGTGTTCCTACTGTAGTTAATACATTCGTACTAGTAGTATAATTTGGGTCATTCGATTTGTGAAAGAAGTTCAACGGAGTGAAGGAAGAAGACGGCAGGGTGCCCATGGTCTATCTTACGAGTGTTGGGTGTGGAATGCAGTTTGCCGGAAAAAAATGGATCGTGCCCGGGGTTAAACGGATGGCGGGGGTGGGGGAGCATGGCGGTGGCAGGCGGTTCAGGGGAGGGCGCGGCGGCGGCGGCAGGCGGTTAGGCGTGTGGCGGGCTGAGAAGATGAACCGTGCATCTATTTCGGAGGTTGAAGAAGCCCTTCTAGCCATCCATGTTGCATCAAACGGCACACAAGAGTCGACTGACCCAAATTGCTCCTTGAGATTGCAGGATCCACGTGGCATTCAAGGTCTCGAAGGTAGATTCCGCGTCCACACCCGGTTTGTGGGCTCGACGCGCGCGCGACCGGCTTCCGCCGCGACAGCCACCATGCGCGCCTCCTCCACGCGGGCAGAAACGACAATGACACGCTAGTTCCTCCTCGCTGGCGTGCTGGAGCACACGCTCGTCCTCCTCTTCATACGCTGCGTGCATAGACGCGGCTCCACTAGCTGCTCGCATGCTTGGCAGCACGGCGGCATCGCGAGGAGGGACTGCAGACGACGTGAGCGGGCGAGCCTTCAGCTTGGCGGCGACACGGCGGTGATGGGCGAGAAATTGTTGGCCGTAGCAGGCGGGCGCATGCATGCGTAACGGCGGCGGCGGCATATTGATGGGTGCGCGTATGGGAGCTTAGTTTAGTTTTATATAGGGTTGGTCAAACTTAAAAGAAAACCGTACTAGTACACGTAAACATTAGACTTAGGCAGCGCTTTTATTAGTTACCACAGCCACGATACGGAATCCTGTGCAAGCGCGTGAACCGCGGCCGCGCAGTCAATCGAACGATTAGGCGAGGTTGGCAAAAATGTGTGGCAAAGTTTGGCAATGCTAGGCCTAGAACCAAACAGCTCCTGAGAGCCACAAGTTGGCAAGCCTAAGGGAATCTTGCCACACTTTGTGAGTGTATGTCATGCGGGGCCCTAGTGTGGCAAAAAGTATATTGCCTAACACCCTCCTAAATTGGTCAAAGTTCCCTAACCTTAGGTGTGGCAAGATGTGGCAACCATAGTCACAAACCAAATAACCCCTTAGTCCCAAACCAGACAGCCCCTGTGTGTGTGACTGAGAGAGAACGTGTGTATGTGTCCATATGTGTGTTGTGGCGGAAGGGCAATGTGGAGACGGTGTGCGTGTGATAGAGACATAGAGAGGTGTGAATGTGCAAATGATCATGCATGAGTGAGACATAGACAGATGCCGATACGTTGTGTATACATAAGAGAACGGTCTTCTATTTTACTTGTGTGTGTGTGTGTGAGAGAGAGAGAGAGAGAGAGAGAGAGAGATAGGAGCATCCGTAACACAACAACCATCTCTCTCGATTCGTCCGTCCCTCGCACGATCACATGTAACACATGCATCAACGCGCACATTTTGACACCCTCACCCGGCCCCTGCCCACCTCAAGGCCCGCACATCGCTCTCTATCTCGCACGCACGATCTCTTCGTGAATACCCTATTTAGCAAGTAGCTTTCCGTCACATACACACACATTTCTCTCCTTAGGTTTGTTTTCTCTCAATATCTGACACACACACACACACCCCCTCCCCCGCACACAATTCATCCCCATCCAAGGTTATATGGCGACCACTCTCGCTTGTGCTTCTTCGCACCCCATCATGCACAACACCTCAATCTTCAAAGAGGGCATCAAGGAGATCGACGACGGTGACCACACTACGCTAGAGAATGCGGGGCCATTTGGAAGCAGGATGATGTGACGATGGTTGACTAACTCCTCCCCCACCCTCTCTCTCTCACACAAAATTACCAATCCCACTCTCCCCCGCACAAATTTATCAATCCCTCAACCCACGAGATCCTTCCCCTCTCATCCATGTTTTTCCAGCTCTCTCATCAAACCTGTTGTCTCTTCTCCTTCCACGTGTACAGAATCCGGATGCACACGCATCTCACGTATATTACATGTTTCCATCTTTCTCACAGACCTAACTTCTTCTCTCTCTTTCTCTCTCTCTATCTCCCTCTTTCTGTTTCGTTAGGTTTGTCTCCTACTCTCTCATCCACATACATACAATCTTTCCCGCCCTATCTGCTCCATCTTCGCAAGCTCTCTCTGCACGTTTCATTCACACATTGGGATATGTTCAAAATGTTGCTTTTATAATGGCTGATGTAGAGTTATTGTTTGTTTTGTTGCATCCTACAAAGTAATAACTATGAAATGCATTTTGATTGTCATTTGACTGGGATTATGCGAGTTTGAGCATGTTGTGAAGTACTATAGACCTCGTATACATCTTGGAATTCGACAATGATTGTAACTATTGAATTGTATAGACCATTACATTCGAAGTCAGTAGCCTAATATATTTATTTCACAATTTCAACAAATGATTAATTCACTACATACTAAGAAAACAAATGTGTACACCCTCCGTTTTTATTTAAGTCTGCGTATTAGCACTGGTCAAAGTCAAGTTTTGTAAACTCTCAGAAAGTTTATAACAAAAAATATTAACATATACAATAACAAATAAATACCATTAGATTAATTATTGAATGTACTTTCACATCATACATATCTTTTATGGTAAATGTTTATATTTTTCTATAAACTTGGTCAAACTTTAGGAAGTTTAACTTCGGTCAAACCTAATATGCAGAGTTTACTAGTACTACTCGCTAGTTGCTTAGCCGAGTCACCCAACACGCCACACGGGGAGTTCAGTGTCACAAAATTTTGAGGTCGGCGCGAAAATCTCCAGCGACCCTGATTCGAGCAGTGGGAAGTTACCATCATACCCTTCGGAACATGCCTATGGATGACGGTTGGTAGGGGGCTGTTTTCGTAACTCCAGGTTCACCCTACCAAGCCAACCCCACCCCGGCACCCAGAGTAGTACACCTGAATACTCCCCATTTTTCTATCCCCATCGCAAAATAGACTTCTCCACGGCACCATAGCCTTTGTGCTCCTCCCCTTCTACATCGACGCACTCGTCCACCGCAGCGCATCTGCCTCATCGATCACCTCGTACGCCGCACTGGAGCCGGTCCACCGTCGTCGTCGTACATGGAACCTCTTCCCCGGCACCGTCTTCCACGATCTCGGATCTGCTTCCCGGAAGCCGACGCCAAGCGCAGAAGCAGCACCGTCATGGACAATGAACTGATGAGAGAGCCTCAGCCGAGATCCGGATCCGCGGGATGCGCCTCGGCCTCAGCAATTTTTACACCGCCAACGATGCCGCCCGCACATACGACGTGGCGGCGTGGCGCCTTCGGTGGCCTCATAGAACATTGAACTTCCCCAACGTGCCGACGCGGGAGCGGGCACAGGAGCTCGCGCCTCTTCTTCTTCAACATGAGGCTAGGAGCAGCGTCGCCCTAGGAATCCGACGACGATCGGTATCTTCACGCCTACAGTCAGACGTCGGAGGAGGACATCACCGAGGAGGAGTCGGACGACGATGAGTAGTTGAATAATCTATTTTTTTATCTATCTATGCTGAGAACTATCCTCAACTCTCTATCTCTACTTCTCGATCTCAGCACTGTAAACGCTTTTTTAAAGCACCGCGCGTTGCGATTCTATTGGAGATGCTCTAACATGGCAGACGAGTGCTTTAATGTTGCCCACAAGATGCGCGAGTATTACTAGTAGTATATTTTTCTTGCCATGTTAAGATTTTAAAACCACTAGTGCGAACATGCAGAGGAGCAATGAAGACCAAACATGGGATATTGGGGACATCTTCAAGTAGCGTGGCAAGTTAAAGAGGAGCTGCACCGAACCTGTAAAACGAGCTTTGGTAAGTAACACCCTTTCAATTACTTTCGTTTAGCCTCGTGTTCTTCGATGTGTATATGTTGTAGTTTCTGTTTCTCTTAAGCCTCGTGTTCTTCGATGTGTCATAAGAAGAGTCTTAATCGTCCTAATGCTTTCATTTTTAGCTTGATGTAGGAAGTGGGTGTTCTCACCTTGTAGTCTGTTTTTTATATTTTTTTTCCTTTTGAACTCACTTCTCCCAGTTCTGTTTATCCGGCTTCTACTAAATGGATCTAGGTTGCTCTGAGTAATTATCTAAAAAAGAAGTAACTTCATGTCAGGATGTAGTTCCTGCAAGGAGGGAAGTATGGTCAACCTCGAGATCATGTTTCCAGAATGAGGCTGGATTACACACAAGGTGCCAGTTCCCTAATGATGTTGGATTAGGCACAAGGTGCAAATTCCTAGATGATGCTGGATTACACACAAGCCAGGTGGAGTCATCAGCTGTTCGTGTCCTCGTGGCTCTACTAAATGCTGAAAGAAAGCATGCAGCAGCCCTTGAGAATGTAGCAGACATGCCTTTATATTCAGTACCATCATCGTACCTGCTTAGCACTTCTCCTGAATCCATCAAGCTAAACAACGTGCCACTCATAATTCCAAACTTGTTGCTCAAGTACGAATTTGATATGATGCTGATATTACTAAAATAGATGACATTTAATCGGTCAGCTAATGTTCCTACTTTACTTTCAAAAAAGCACGTGCACCACATATAGACAGACAGCAGGGAGTTGCTTTCTTAATGCGCTCTGGTTCATCATGTGTGGGCACTGCGCAATGAACATTTTATTATCCAAAATCTGCTTTCTTAATGCCATTTGATCTTCCAAGAGTCCTTGACAGCTTAGTGCTTATGAGATTCTTCTTGCCTGCTGCATTGTGGTTAATTCCATATGCCTAGCAATATTCCTTGACGTCCTTTGTCATTATCATCTTGAGTCCCTCGATTCAATACGTGTGTGATTGCTCATAATCATCAGCTGATCCTTAGGAGTTATCTTTCTGGCTCAGATGTCATTCCAGATATGAGCTGATTTTCCACCAATCAAACATTGACTGATTGTGCCTCTAAGTCTATTCAACTTACTCGTAATTGATCAGGGCATCTGATCCTGATACACCGATCTGGAATTCATAATTTCTTTGATTATTAAAACATCGAAGTATTCGGATGTTTCCATAATCTGATGCCTTTGCATCTTTCTTCCTCTGATTGAGTACCGATACTCACATCAGCTCCGTTGTGGACCGCCAGGCCCATTGCCGGGTTGTTATCCGTTGGCATCATTCACATTCAAATCTTGTGAGTTCTTTCCCTGATACATAATGCCTTCGGTAAATTGTATCCTCTCCTTTTGTCACCCATGCTATACTTTCGAGCCTGTATTATTTACGTCGAAGTTTGTGGTATATGTTCCTAAGATGCCCCGATGGGTTGAACCTATGCCTTTTCTAATATGTGTGAACCCGGAAACTACTACAGGTCATACTCTACTATTGTTATGTCAGATAAAACTTCAACACTACAAATTTGTCGAAGGTGAGAAGTGAATGAAAGGTTATGCAGTAGAGAAGTGGGAGTCGACCTTGAACTTTGTGTTCATGCCCATGGACATGATGTAGATCCTATCATGGAAACTTCTTGTAATAATAACTATTTCCTTGATAAATACCATCTAGTATCTGTGAATTGATCCTTTGCAACCGTGGTTCCGGCCATGATTGTTCTTCTTTGATTCTATTTCTCGGACTAGTTAAAGTACTTGCCTTCTGCAGATCAGTACGCCTTCCCAACCTCTACTTTGATCTGTCATCGAGTATTACCGCCCTGGTATCTGGAGATTATCACGAAACTACATAACTTCTTATGAGTTCTTCATCAAGTACTACATTCTCATTGATTCCAATTTTTCACGGGCTCTGAGTTATTAAACACTCAAAGACACCGATAACTAAACCGAGTCCGCACTATGGTTCAACAACTTTTAGTAATCTTCTTTACTTACGAGTTTGTACCCGATCACGTCATTCCTAGCCTGTTCGGCTACATCATTACCGTGCTAATTTTAATTGTGCTACTTGGTCCTTCCCGGAGCACACCTTTTTGACGGTGAGCTAATCTTATGTCATATCATTTCTCCTTGAACAACAAACTTGATTTCAAGTTTGTGTCATACCCATGGTTCCAATAACCTTTTGCTTCATCATTCCTTTGATTTAATGTCATCACCGACAAATTACATCTTCATGAAACCTCTCGACAAATGTGTCGTGATCATAATCAACACTCTGAGCGTTTCCAGGATATCAATCAAATTCATGATGGGAAATACCATCCTTGTCCCTCGATGATTGTGTTATCAGCGAAAACATTCTTGCCTTCCCCAACACAAACTTGTTCATGTTATGGATGCAACTTGCTATCCAGCTTGTATGATGTTCTACCTTGAAGTATTACTGTCTTTTATGACAAGGGTATTGTCAGGATTGATCCACCTCTGAAGAATTCTTGGTATAGTGATACTTCTCACCATAACCATTCTTTCTTGGTCCTTGAGTTGATTCCTAACGGGGTACCAACAAGTGAACGGTGCTGTTTGGATTATGCCCTTCTAGCAATCTATTGCTTTGAAGTTAAAGGCCGGCCATTCATTCTTAGACTATTGATTATTGAATTACCATTCTGACGTTGGTCGTGCAACCCAACCCATATTTCGGGTGCACCTTTCAACCAATGTTTAATTGTATATGTTTTCCTCGAGCATACATCATTATATCGTTTGATCTGACAAGTGTTAAATCCTTGTTCACATCATTGTGGAAATCCATCTTTTGTTAATCTCGATGAATAGTCGCTGACTCCGTCAGCCACCTCCTCATCCTCTCCTTGTTTTAATGATCAACTCTTGTTTCAGAACTCGCTTCCATAGTTCATTTCCTGAGAATCTAACAATGTCATCTCGTCAATTTGTGTTGCACCTTTTCTTCTCAGACATCCTGAGTCTGAGGTATCCTGACACCAATCAGATCTGAATCTCGGTCAGATATGATGGTTGGAACATATTTCCAGGAGTTATAACATCTTTACATGACCCGGTAAGGTGATGTCATGCCTAGCACACCTGGCCGGAGGCCCTATTGATATAGTTTCCTTTTCAGCAAGGTTATCCATTCTTCCATGAGAAAATGGTAAGACTTATTCTATGAGTTGTTCCTGATGGATCCTATGTGTGTCCAAAGTCTAATATTTACCCAGTGACCATGTCAATGCTATCTCGAAGCATGTCTATGGTACTCCGATCTTCAATAAAAACATTTGAAGCGCAATGCTAAATTTTCGTTATCAATTATTCAAACACCGTTGTTTGGGTAATGTCATGAACTTCCTCTTCCCTAACCTAAACGGTTCTCTTCTAACCATTGTCCTTGTGAAGGATGTACCCCTAAAATATGTGTTTAAACACATTTTCCTTTCCATTGTTCTATTTAATCTGATAATCATATTTTCCTTTCCATTGTTCCATTGGTTGGTTTAACATTTCTGGTGATCATTATGATCTAAGCAGTATTAATTGCCTGCTTGTGCAAACACCTCGGTGTACAACTCTGTCAGTAAGACCCTGTTACTATTGTTGGTGACATTCCGGTAACCACCGATGGACTAGAACTTTGCCTATTGGTCCGCCACGTATCAACGAGCAGGAAAATGGTTCTCTTCGTCCCTCGCCCTTGGTACCGACGTTGTTGCCGACATAACTGACATGCTACTCTCTGACATGCCTTGCTATCATGACCGTGCAAGATGTCACCGCTCCTATTTTTAACCCACATGGTGGGCCCATAACCCACAGTCCATAGGATCAAAACCTGACTCTCCTGTGCACCCCCTGTTCCCAAATTTATTCATCGCGTGTGGACTCGTATGTAATTCACGGACCACCGTCCTACTGATCTATACTGGCATCAGACATAATACTTATTCCGATTGCTTTGAACCCCTTTCACACTTTGTTTCAGGCATCGAACGATTGCCTGCCCGCTCGAAACTTCACATGATACCTCCTTACTTTGCTCTCGATATTTTCTTAAGTTTAAATTCGAGAGTTACTTTCCTCCACCTTCCCTAATATTATCTACCAGATAAGCAAATCTTGTAGAGGTCTGTCCATTTGAAGTTACCCCTTATCCTTTTCGTAAGTACGATGAAGATCCCGAAGGAAGGACGAGAACTTCATCATAATGACTTGAAGCAGAGGAATGAAGACATCAACGAAAGGGATCAACCTCTTCGAAAGGGCATCCAAGACCGACAAGACTCGTTAGGTTTTTTGCTACCAGCACTTTTTCCCCCTTACTCCACCGCTTAAGTCTCGGGACGAGATTTCTTGTAGTGGAGGAGAATTGTGACGCCCGGATAATTAAGCTACAATAATTCTCTGCTAATGATGCCACATCACTTTGATTACTGTTACTACTCTCGCGTTAGTTCGAAACTGATTCAAATTCAAATTCAAAATCAAACAAACAATAAAAGTTTTCAAGTATGAAAACTAAAAATGTTCGGAGTGAACCAAATGATGCATAGGTAATTATGGTGGAGAAACCACACCTTTATAAAATATTTAAATACTATTAGATGAATAAAACAGTAGAGAAAACTATTATCTAAATACTTTTAAATTTAAATAATTACGAAACTATTTTAGTTTGGGTAGCAAGTTAGTGTGGGTGTGGCATATTTGGTAACATCAAATTAGGTGCCATTTTGGTATTTTTTTTCTAAAACAAAAATAAAAGGAAACTAAGCTAAAACAGAAAAAGAAATAAAATAAATAAAGAAAAATCAAAACTGAAAGAATAAAAACAAAGGCCCCCTTCTCCACTAGGCCTCTTGGCCCAGTCGGCTCAGCTGACCAGGCAGGCCCAGGCGGCCCCTCCTCGCTTCCCTTAACCCCACCCCGACCAGAAACCCTAGCCTGGTCCACCCCCACTGCTGCCGCACGA
>NC_057805.1:243270844-243276185 GCF_018294505.1 Triticum aestivum
TGAAGAGCCAGCGTCAGGAAGGAAAGCAGCAATCACGAGACCACAAGGTGCAGTACTTACTCATCAATGGCGATGTACTTTCGTCGCTTCAATGGCCTGAAGATGCCGCTGCCGCCCGGAGATCTTTTCCTCTTGCGGAGTTCCTCAAAGTCCACACAAAGCCGACCGAAGCACTGGACGTGGCGCCCAATGCGGGGTTCAGCCGGAGAAGTGCTCGAGAGAACAACTTCAGGGGTGCCTGGCTCCGGAGAACAGTCAGGCGCCGCCTCACTGCGACCACCCGAGGCCTCCGGAGTTTCGGCCTCGGGAGCCGCGTGATGCATCGTCTCAGCGGCCGACGCCCTAGAATCACGGGTTCGTGAGGATGACGCCCCGGGAGCCCCGGGTGGCGTCTACACATCAGCACTCGTGCCGCCAGCCTCTGGCGGCGCTCGTCCCCTGCACCCACATTCAGGACGGGCTCGGCGCCGGCGGCAAAGAAGGGAGCCACATTGACAGGGTTCTCGCGGGACCCCACCAGGCCGTCCGGACGCAGTCCCCACTCGTCTAAGGGAGGCATGCTCCCTGCAAATTCAGCCTTGTTCTTGCAGCGGTACAGCAAATAGTTCTTCCCAGGCAAGTCGTCCGGCAAAGGGGCACCTTTCAGGACCTTGAGCACCGTTTGCTGCGTCCCGAGGGGGAGCCCGGACTCCTGAAACCTCATGTGGTCCTGACTGCTGAGCAAGGTCCACATTGGGCGAGAATGGCGCTGAAGCGGAGCAACCTGGCGCTTGATGAACTCCTTCACCACCATAGGCGCGGTCACGCCGCGATCCTTCAGCCTCCTCAGCCTGAACTAGACGGGGATAAGATGGGGCTCGTGAGCTTCTCGTGGCCCAAGCCGGAGTGGGCGACGACTGGCGCTGACAGGGCGTGGAGCAGGGGGCTGAGCACACCAGCGTCGACAAATACCCACCGCGTTCGAAACTCGCTCGTGGATGGAGGAAGCTCGAAGTTGATCGCCGCGCCCACGGTCGTGGCCACAGCCTGGAAGCTCACGCACCCCGAGCTTTGCTGAGGGTCAGTCAGATGCAATGAGAAGAAATGGCGGAGGAGGGCCACGGAAGGAACGATGCCTGCCATGGCTTCACACATAAAGGCAAAGGCGGCATGGAGAGTCACGGATTGAGGATCGAGATGCAGCATGTGGATCTGATAATGCTCAAGCACGGCGTTGAAGAAGGCGGAGAAAGGAGGAATCAGGCCAGCCCAAAGGGCATCGATGAAGATTGGGACCTCAGTGGCTGCCCGGGCAATACGAGCGCGAGACGCAGGCCAGGCCACCGTCTCCCCCCACTCGTTGAAGCTGGAGGCGAGCATTGGATGCACCTTGTCCATGGCCTCATCGTTGAGCACCAAGGACCGGCCAACCGCAGGCTCGACGGCTGGAGGCGCGCTTGGCGAAGGCAGGGGCTTTTTCCCCTTGTCTGCTTGTTTCGGCGCCATGGCGACGAAGCGGGCCAGGTGCAGGTCAGATTGGAGAGGAGGAGCAGAGTCTCGAGAAAGTAGAGGGATTGGGGAAGCAAGGCGTGGGCGATGGAAGAATAACTGTGTACGTTGCGGGGCCGCATAGCCAGGCGGATTTGAAGGCAGCGTGGGGGAGCGGAGACGCCCACGTCCAATCAACAGCCATGCGTCGACCGAGGCCGCAGGCTTTTGGGGCCCGCGGCGCTCCGCGCTTGACCTTTGGCTTCGCCTCGAAGCCAAGCCCGAGCGCGCCTTGGGCCCGAGGGCTACAGTCGGCGTTCTGGGAACATGGGTCCCCAGACTTGCCTGCCTGCGGCCCACGGCATGGCTGTGCTAGCAGGCCTGTACGGCCCATCTTCATCCACAAGACATCCAAGACTCTCGCGAGGGGCCAAGCCTCGCGGGGCGGACGACGCAAGACCTCCTCAGGAGCGGCCTCACCAGGCTGCCTCGCGAGGAGCGGAGAAATCAAGGCAGGGCAAACGTCGCGAGGCTCTCGTGACGTGAGCCATGACGATCAAGACCAGGCGGGTGCCGGCGCGCGCAGCGTCCTTGTTTCCTCTTTTGTGCTAAGGAGGCAAGCACATGCGCGGAGTACCGAGGCATCAAGCAAAGGTTTCCATATCGGTGCAACGAGACTAAGACCAGCATGACGGGAGGATGGAGGTCACCGTGGAGCCCAAGACGGCGTCATCACCAGAGCCTTTCGCAGGCGAAGACCGCTTTTGTCAGGATAAGTTGTACTAGCTGTCCCCTTTCAAATTGGCCATTGTGGGCTCCTTTCCCGCTCAATATTTGGGAAGAGGGCCAGGGCCTCTATAAATAGGACTACACACCACAGTAGAGGGAGGGGGATGATCCTCACATCCACAAGTTCGCCAAGCACAAGAACACCTCAACCTCAGGAGGCTGTTCTTCCCTTTGTACTGTTGTTCATGAGCCCAAGAGCCAATCCACCACCACCACACTGGAGTAGGGTATTACACCACAACGGTGGGCCGAACCAGTATAAATCTCGTGTCTTTGTGTTGTGAGTTCGCCGAGTTCGTCCGCGAGACCTTAGCGAGCCAGGGCGTAGATCGGTAGGGAGGAAATCTCCGCGTGCACCCCAGTGTTCGAACCTTAAGGGTTTTGCCGGAACCCGTGATCCGACAGTATTGGTCCCCCTTCAATACCGTATGCATCAATTTCTATGCTAGGTTGAAGCTTCTGTCACTCTTGCCCTCCAATACATAGTCCTATCAACATACAACTAACCCTATGGTGTGATCCATGCGCACGCTCATATGATGGGCACCAAAGGACAGCAACATAACCACAAGCAAATTAAACCAATCATAGCAATTCACCAATTACCGATAGGACAACGAAAATCTACTCTGACATCATAGGATGGCAACACATCATTGGATAATAATATGAAGCATAAAGCACCATGTTCAAGTAGAGGGTACAGCGGGTTGCAGGAGAGTGGACCACTGTAGATAGATGGGGGAAGGTGATGAAGATGTTGGTGAAGATGACGGAGGTGTTGGTGTAGATTGCGGTGACGATGATGGCCCCGGCGGCGTTCTGGCGCCATTGGGAGAGACGGGGAGAGAGCCCCCGTTCTTCTTCTTCTTCTTCCTTGACCTTCTCCCTAGATGGGAGAAGGGTTTCCCCTCTTGTCCTTGGCTTCCATGTCATGGGAGGGGCGAGAGCCCCTCCTAGATTGGATCTGTCTCTCTGTCTCTCTCTATTTCTGCGTTCCCTGATTCTGCCCTTTCACCGTTTCTTAAATTTCCGGAGATCCGTAACTCCGATTGGGCTGAAATTTGGACATGATTTTTATCAGGATATTGGCTTTCTTGCGGCGAAAGAAGGGCACCAACCGCCTTACGGGGTGGCCACGAGGGCCCAGGGCGCGCCCCTCACCCTCGTGGGCCCCTCGGGCATCGTCTCGCGTTGATTCCACTTCCCAAAATTCACATATATTCCAAAAAAAATCTCCGTCAGTTTTTATCCCATTTGGACTCCGTTTGATATGGATTTTCTGCGAAACAAAAAACATGCTACAAACAGGAACTGGCACTGGGCACTGGATCAATATGTTCGTCCCAAAAATAGTATAAAAAGTTGCCAAAAGTATATGAAAGTTGTATAATATCGGCATGGAACAATCAAAAATTATAGATACGACAGAGACGTATCTGTCATCTGTGAGTCTCTTGTACAACATACATTCTATGTCCTAAGAGCTGAGCTGACGCATGTACTCGGGATGGTGATAGACTTGCTTTGGGCCGACCAAACGCTACTGCGTAACTGGGTAGTTAGAAAGGTAGGTTTCGGGTTTGTCCAGACCCATGCTGCAAGACGTGATCGAGCAAGATGTGATTTTCCCCTCCGATCAGGAGAGATATACTCTGGGCCCTCGTGTGATCCAACCAAGATAAGCATGGCCATGCGATTAGGATTATGAGATAATCCGGTTTGTGGTCGGCATCACTGAAACGAGAAAGGGGTCGGGCTAGCACAAGGATGACAGACTCGCCTTGAGCCCGACAACATATATCCTGTGGCGAAAGGAATGGAAGTATGATGTACATGTTCGCCTAACCAGCTTCATAGTCTACTTAGTGTTCGACATGCCTTGCTAGGGGCCGCTGCCAACTGTGCAGTTCGGAGGTGATCCGTACTGCGACCAAGCCGGCTTGAACCTAAGGGGTCGCGCGCTTAAGGGAAGGAACCTACGAGGTTGGATCCGGGGACACTGGTTGGATGTGATCTGAGCTGTATTTGGATTGTGGCCAAGTAGACTTATGGGCTTTAGGGTCCGTGCGAGGCCCAAGCGTTGAGCCCGCGACGGACACCTATATAAAGTGGGGTGTGGCACACTCATGTGGTTGATCGCTTCGGCGCAATCACTAGGGTTTGCATTTGTTGCGAATAGACACCTCCACTCGCCGCTGATTGTGTGATCGGACCTAGCAGTCCGCCATACGACGTTCCTCCTGCACGCACGGATACCGTTAGAGGCGGTGCACCTGCGCCGCTCCGGTGAACCTGTACGAGGGATCCGACGACATGCTGTTCGAGGGAGATCGGACAAGGAGGAGACGATCCACGCGGACGCGCTGCCCCAACTCTTCTTCTGCTGCACGGGACTATCCGTCTAGTGGTAACGATCTGTGATCCATCTCCCGTAGCATGTTCTTGGTTGTTCTGCTGACACACACAGTACTCAAAGGATTTATAACAGAGTGCAATCACACTTATTACATCGGATGTCTCAAAAGAGGACTTATTACAATAAATATGGCTTAAGGCCATCTAAATAAGATAACAACAGAAGGCTTGGAAGATAAAGTGAGTCCATCAACTCCAACGGCATAGCTGAGTGCACGACAACGACCTAGCGCTCCTTACTCTTCGTCTGAAAAGTCTGCAACATGATATGTTGCAGCCCGAAACAGGTCAGCACATGGAATATGCTGGCAAGATAACACAGTAGAGCAATGAACAAGTAAATGCTATCACTACATGCATATGAGGCTGGTGGAGGCTTTATGGTTATAATGTTTTGCGAAAAGCCAATTTTTCCCTACAACAAAGGAATATATTTTTGTTTAACTATCATGGTAGTTGATAAACATTGAGAATGGTAAATCCCCATCTCAATCCCAATTAAACAAGTAATTAACAACCCAAAAAATTAATTTAGAGTGATGACATCAACATGATAATCCAAGAACCAGATACTCAAAATGTCCATAACCGTTGTTGTTGGTGGTGCTGTTGGTGCTGCTGCTGTTGTTGTTGTTGTTGTTGTTGTTGTTGTTGTTGTTGTTGTTGT
>NC_057805.1:243341457-243343215 GCF_018294505.1 Triticum aestivum
GTTGCTATTGTTGTTGTTGGTGGTGGTGGTGTTGTTGTTGCTGTTGTTGTTGCTGTTGTTGTTGTTGCTGCTGTTATTGCTGTTGTTGTTGCTGCTGTTGTTGTTGTCGTCGTCGTCGTCGTCGTCGTTGTGGTTGTTGTCGTCGTCGTCGTCGTGGTGGTTGTTGTTGTTGTTGTTGTTGTTGTTGTTGTTGTTGTTGTTGTTGTTATTGTTGTCGTTGTTGTTGTCGTTGTTATTCTTGTTGTTCTTGTTGGTGCTATGGATATGCTGTGGATAGTACTAGCTTGCTGATCATCTTTCCAACCAAATTATGGTGCTTGGTCCTGCCCTTGGCGCCGCCAAACCGGTGTTCCTCTGCTTTTATCCCGTTTCTTGGTCATTACAGGTTTCCCCTCTGATCCATGGCCTCCATGGCATGGGCGGGGCGAGAGCCCCTTCGAGATTGGATCTGTCTCTCTGTCTCTCTCTGTTTCTGCGTTCCCAGATTCTACCCTTTTACAGTTTCTTATATTCCCAGAGATCCGTAACTCAGATTGGGCTGAAATTTGGACACGATTTTTATCCGGATATTGGCTTTCTTGCGGCGAAAGAAGGGCATCATGGCCACGAGGGCCCACGGCGCGTTTGACCCCCTGGGGCACACCCCTCACCCTCGTTGGCCCCTCGGGCATCGTCTCACGTTGATTCCACTTCCCAAAATTCACATATATTCCAAAAAAATCTCCGACAGTTTTTATCCCGTTTGGACTTCGTTTGATATGGATTTTCTGCGAAACAAAAAACATGCAACAAACAGGAACTGGCACTGGGCACTGGATCAATATGTTAGTCCCAAAAGTAGTATAAAAATTGGCCAAAAGTATGTAGAAGTTGTAGAATATTGGCAGGGAACAATAAAAAATTATAGATACAACGGAGACGTATCAGCATCCCCAAGCTTAATTCCTGCTCGTCCTCGAGTAGGTAAATTGTAAAAAAGATAATTTTTGATGTGGAATGCTACCTAGCATAATCTTGATCATGTAATCTAATCATGGCATGAACATTATGACACGAGTGATGCAAAACAATAGTCTATCATTTGACATTAAGACAACAATACTTCAGGCATACTAATAAAGCAATCATGTCTTTCAAAATAACATGGCCAAAGAAATTTATCCCTAAAAAATTATATGGTCTGGCTATGCTCCATCTTCACCACACAAAGTATTCAAATCATGCACAACCCCGATGACAAGCCAAGCAATTGCTTCGTCCTTTTGATGTTATCAAACCTTTTCAACTTTCACACAATACATGAGAGTGAGCCATGGACATAGCACTATAGGTGGAATAGAATGTGATGGTGGAGGTTGTGTGGAGAAGACAAAAAGGAAGAAAGTCTCACATCGACGTGGCTAATCAACGGGCTATGGAGATGCCCATCAATTGATGTCAATGCGAGGAGTAGGAATAGCCATGCAACGGATGCACTAAGAGCTATTAGTGTATGAAAGCCCAAATTGGAAACTAAGTGGGTGTGCATCCAACTTGCTTGCTCATGAAGACCTAGGGCATTTGTGGAAGCCCATCGTTGGAATATACAAGCCATGTTCTATAATGAAAATTCCCACTAGTACATGAAAGTGATAACTCAAGAGACTCTCTATATGAAGAACATGGTGCAACTCTGAAGCACAAGTGTGGTAAAAGGATAGTAACATTGTCCCTTCTCTCGTTTCTCTAATTTTTATGTTTTTTTTCTTTTTTTTCTTT
>NC_057805.1:243343414-243392166 GCF_018294505.1 Triticum aestivum
TTTTGATAACCTCACATGGGACAATGTTCTATTAGTGATGATCATCACACTTCTATTTACTTAGAATTCGATACTAGTACAAAAATATGACTCTATATGAATGCCTCCACGGTGTACCGGGATGTGCAATGATCTAGCGTAGCAATGACATCAAAAAACGGACAAGCCATGAAAACATCATGCTAGCTATCTTACGATCATGCAAAGCAATATGACAATAAATGCTCAAGTCATGTATATGATGATGATGGAAGTTGCATGGCAATATATCTCGGAATGGCTATGGAAATGCCATGATAGGTAGGTATGGTGGCTGTTTTGAGGAAGATATAAGGAGGCTTATGTGTGATAGAGCGTATCGAATCACGGGGTTTGGATGCACCGGCGAAGTTTGCACCAACTCTCGAGGTGAGAAAGGGCAATGCACAGTACCGAAGAGGCTAACAATGATTGAAGGGTGAGAGTGCGTATAATCCATTGGAACTATTAGCAAGCATCCGCAACTACTAACATTCATTAAGGTAAAACCCAACCATAGCATTAAGATATATTGGTCCCCCTTCAATCTCGTATGCATCAATTTCTATGCTAGGTTGAAGCTTCTGTCACTCTTGCCCTCCAATACATAGTCCTATCAACATACAACTAACCCAATGGTGTGATCCACGCGTGCGCTCATATGATGGGCACCAAAGGAAAGCAACATAACCACAAGCAAATTAAACCAATCATAGCAATTCACCAATTACCGGTAGGACAACGAAAATCTACTCAGACATCATAGGACGGCAACACATCATTGCATAATAATATGAAGCATAAAGCACCATGTTCAAGTAGAGGGTACAACGGGTTGCGGGAGAGTGGGCCATTGTATATAGATGGGGGAAGGTGATGAAGATGTTGGTGAAGATGACGGAGGTGTTGGTGTAGATTGCGGTGATAATGATGGCCCCTGCGGCGTTCCGGCGCCACCGGTAAAGAGGGGAGAGGGCCCCCCTTCTTCTTATTCTTCCTTGACCTTCTCCCTAGATGGGAGAAGGGTTTCCCCTCTAGTCCATGGCCTCCATGGCATGGGAGGGGCAAGAGCCCCTCCGAGATTGGATCTGTCTCTTTGTCTCTTTCTGTTTCTGCGTTCTCAGATTCTGCCCTTTCACCATTTCTTGTATTCCCGGAGATCCGTAACTCCGATTGGGCAGAAATTTGGACATGATTTTCATCCGGATATTGGCTTTCTTGCAGAAAAAGAAGGGCACCAACCACCTTACGGAGTGGCCACGAGTGCCCAGGGCGCGCCGGACCTCCTGGGGCACGCCCCTCACCCTCGTGGGCCCCTCGGGCATCGTCTCGTGTTGATTCCACTTCCCAAAATTCACATATATTCCAAAAAAAAATCTTCGTCAGTTTTTATCCCATTTGGACTTCGTTTGATATGGATTTTCTGCGAAACAAAAAACATGCAACAAACAGGAACTGGTACTGGGCACTGGATCAATATGTTAGTCCCAAAAATAGTATAAAAGGTTGCCAAAAGTATGTAAAAGTTGTAGAATATTGGCATGGAACAATAAAAAATTATAGATACGACGGAGACGTATCACTCAACCAAGCCTCTAGGGAAAATTCTCTAGTGTCGCCTCTAACACAAGAGGTTGCCTCTAAGCCATTTGTTTGCACTAAAATAATTCCTTGGCCCTACTTACAATCCCTGTAGCACATATATTTGTTCAGATTTGGCCTGAGATGGTTGGAGAGAGTAAATATTTTATGTTACATATGGGCTCCTCCTTAGAGGCTGCATGCCGTAGCTATACATTGCATTTCTTTTAACACACTATATATTGCGTTCCATATACCGTGAGGGGGGAGCGCGCGGGGGGGGGGGGTGGTGGGGTGGGGGGGTTCTGGTGGGCCAGGGCGGTCAGAAGCAGGCTTGGAAGCGGTCCAGACTCCCGCATGGCCCACCTCACATTATCACCATACATATTTCTTGGAGTCCGTGCGCGGCGGGCGGGCGATCCTTCTCCCTCCCCCGTCTCTCTCTTCTCAGCCGACGCCCGCCGAGCGATTATATTTCGGCTATCGACGGTTTATTCAATTGCAGTCCCACATGTCAGTGAAAATGCAAGAAACGCGTGTCCCCTCTGGTGAGCGGCGTGCGAGCCGGACTATCGGGGGTGCGACGCGTACGAGTCATAAGTGTGCCGCCTTTTCCTTTTGAACTTGCAAAGCGTAACATTTTCGTGCTATCGATCATAGTCCAGAACAAAATGACGAGGGCGGTGCTTTCCCGCGCGTTAGGCAGGCTAGTTTGAGTGATATGACATGCTATAGTGCCGTCCACTTGCTCCATTTTTATGTAAGAAAGAGTCTACACTCTTACGTGGGAGGAGTGCGAAACACGGTGGATCTGATTTTTATCGAGGGATAACTGTTCCGCGCGAAATAATGGAGCACTGTTAGCGATTATAGCATGACAGTTAGGGCATCTCCAGCGCTGGCCCTCAAATTTACACCGGCATCTGTTAGAGGACACTCATGGATGCCATCCAATGCTGCCCGCATACCTTTCGACAACTATATGAACTAACCGGATGAAATTCGTGCAAACAAAGCAAATTTCAAATTAACCGGATGAAATTCATTACATTTCGAAAACTTTTCCTATAAACTGGACGAAATTCATTACATATTTCGCACAAACCATACTAAAACCTACTGTAAACCTAATCTAAACTATCGCTGGCGCCCGACCACCATGTCCGGCCCTGAACCCGAGAAAGCCGGCCATTGCCTTTGCCTCCTCCTCATCCGCCTCGATAACCTCCTCCTCCGGAGCACAAGGTTCTGAAGATTTTCGTCTCCACATCACCGTCAAGTGGCTAATCGGCCGCCGATGTTTATCCCATCAAGCTTGGTGTCGACTGACTGGAGGAGCGGTGGCCTTCCTAGGACCAGAGCGGCGGCGACCTACCGTGTACTACTCTTCCTCGCTGCTGGGTGTGCCCGCGTATGCGTACCGGCTTCGTGGTCGTGGCGGCGGAGGGCGGCCGGGGGTGGGAGCTGGCGATCTCCTTCGTCTACTCCTGCGACAGTACGTCCAAGAGAGCTTTGGAGCGCGCCCAGAGCGGAGCCGCCGATGTCCTTCATCTGCTCCTGCGACAGTATGTCCAAGAGAGCTTTGGAGCGCCAGAAGGCCATGGTTGGAGTGGTGCCGACAGAAGGAAGGGACCGGAGTAGAATGAGTTTGGGTCTTTGGCTATGGCTGGGAGCTACGGCTCAAGTGAATATAGCGGGCGAATGGCAATGAGCCGCGGCAGACGGATGGACGGCTGGCACCAGAGTAGGTTCGTCAGCAGCCGCGTGTCATTAATGTGGGCGTGGGACGGAAGGATAGCCGTGGTGTCATTAACTCAGAATAGTCGCTTGCATCGGGATTCCGTGCGGGTGGCACTCTCTCGGCCGTCGCGCTGCTGCAATACCGACGCCAGTGAGAGGTCGCGTTAGGCGTGAATGCAGACGCTGCTTCAGTGACTTAACCGCAGGTGCGTTGTATCACTAACATGTGGCCCCAACGGGCATCTCGCCCGCATGTCAGTGACACACCAACTGCACCTGCAGTTATGGCCGGTGAATGCAGCATTGACGTTCTGGAGAGACGGTGACCCTTTCAGGCGGGAAGCGCGCGCTAGTGATGGAAGGGGTTTCGGTAGGCCAGGGCGGTCAGATGCTGGCGTGGTGGTAAAATGTGAACTCATGGATGACGAGCCTTTGAAGCGTATGCGGCACGTATTGACACCCAGGCGTCCATGCAACCACTCTTGTTGCCAGCTAGCCTTCGACGACCACCATTAGACACCACAAAACCATGCATAACTTACCAATAATGGACGAATCGTTCGGACACACACTTGTGTGCAGTGGCACTATGATTGGTTGCTCACGATAGTACATACTGCGTACCATAGTACCCTCTCTATCTAGGCTGTTTCATAGATTGTTGTCGGTGTACTAAAGTAGGGGCACTCCTTTGTACCCCTTTACTTGTGCACGGACAGTCAGAGCCGCGCCCACAGCCACACTTAGCAGGACAGAGGAGGGAGGCTGGGGAGAAGCGGGAGCACAAAAGAGCAAGAGGGCGAGGTGGACTCCCCTGGCAAGGCCCTTGCCGGGGCGGCCTCCGCGGCCCCGGCAAGAGCCTCGCCGGGGCAACTTGCCCAGTACCAGCAGAGCGAGCCACCCTCGAGCCCAAGTGTTCCAAACGCCACCGACAACTATGTTGGAACCAAGGCTCGGGAGGCACCCCCGTGGTGGCATGTAGATCTTTGTCAAGATCATAAACAGACAAGATCAGATGAGGACCAGAAGATGGCGACCCTCGGCGGGATCCTAGCTGAGGAGATCCATAAGACCCCCATCAAGCATCTTCCCGGGACAGCTGCGACGCCACGACAAGACCCTTGCCGGGCCGCCGGCAAGGCTCTTGCCGAGGGCGCCAGCAGGGCCACTGCCAGACCCGCACCAGCCAAGGCTCCGCCGCCATTCGCATGTAGTTGCTAGCCCAACCAGCTGGGCAGGCACGAGCGTGGCAACACGCGGCTTCCAGACCGACTCAGCAAGCACCTGCGTGGTGGCATGCAGATCTTCGTGAAGACCCTGCCACCGCGCCACCTCAGCAGCCAGCCTGCCTATATGGCACCGCATGCATCGCTGGCCTGGGCGCGTGTCGAAGCGAGATGGAGCGGCGACGGACAGGACGGATCTGGTTCCCGTCCCTGATAAAGCTAATGGACACCTAAGTAGCGCATTTAATGTGCTTTGTCCTGTAATGCCGGGCGATAAGCTCACGCACTGTACGCCTTTCCACCTCCTGTGTGCCATTGTGGCAACCCCTTTTCTTCTATAAAAGGAGGACCGAGGCATACTTGAGAAGGATTCGGCTCTTTGGAACTACGCAGCCACCGTAGCTAGTTCGAAAGCTCAAGAACACTGAATACATCCACCAAAGGAGGACTAGGGTATTACGCATCCTCGCGGCCCGAACCTGGGTAAACGATTTTTGTGCCGGCTCCTGGACCTGCTATTCTCACAACCCCGCGCCCGCCGACCGTAGAAGGGATTCCAGTGATCCCGTAGGTGTCGTTCCCACCAACATCTTTGGCGTGCCAGGTAGGGGACGGCGCAATTGTGAGAATCAGGTCTAGCGGTTAGCCTAGTAGTTCTTCGTCGCCATGGCTCCCAAGAAGAAGACGATCACGGTGATCGGCTCATCGGGGGCTGAGCGGCCCGCGCCAGTGTGGGCGAGCAGCGGACCGATCGCGGACAGAACCCGAGCCACGGCCCGTGAGCACCAGCATCGCCCCGACAGTCAAAGCCTGGCAATCGGCATCGTTCGTGCGCCAGACGACGAGCCGCACGCCGCCAGATCCAAAGACGGGGCTGGGCCCCTGCAAGCTCTTGAGCACTGCGTTGGTTTTCCCTTGAAGAGGAATGGGTGATGCAGCAAAGTAGCGTAAGTATGTCCCTCAGTTTTTGATAACCAAGGTATCAATCCAGTAGGAGGCTACACACGAGTCCCTCACACCTACACAAACAAATAAATCCTCGCAACCAACGCGATAAGGGGTTGCCAATCCCTACACGGTCACTTACGAGAGTGAGATCTGATAGATATGATAAGATAATATTTTAGGTATTTTTATGATAAAGATGCAAAGTAAAATAAAAGGCAACGGAAATAGCTAAGTGTTGGAAGATTAATATGATGGAAAATAGACCTGGGGGCCATAGGTTTCACTAGTGGCTTCTCTCGGGAGCATAATTATTATACGGTGGGTGAACAAATTACTGTTGAGCAATTGACAGAATTGAGCATAGTTGTGAGAATATCTAGGCGTGATCATGTATATAGGTATCACGTCCGAAACAAGTAGACCGACTCCTGCCTGCATCTACTACTATTACTCCACACATCGACCGCCATCCAGCATGCATCTAGACTATTAAGTTCATAAGAACATAGTAACGCTTTAAGCAAGATGACATGATGTAGAGGGATAAACTCATGTAATATGATATAAACCCCATCTTGTTATCCTCGATGGCAACAATACAATACGTGCCTTGCCGCCCCTACTGTCACTGGGAAAGGACACCGCAAGATTGAACCCAAAGCTAAGCACTTCTCCCATTGCAAGAAAGATCAATCTAGTAGGCCAAACCAAACTGATAATTCGAAGAGACTTGCAAAGATAACCAATCATACATAAAAGAATTCAGAAGATTCAAATATTGTTCATAGATAAGCTTGATCATAAACCCACAATTCATCGGTCTCAACAAACACACCGCAAAAGAAGATTACATCGAATATATCTCCACAAGAGAGGGGGAGAACATTGTATTGAGATCCAAAAAGAGAGAGGAAGCCATCTAGCTAATAACTATAGACTTGAAGGTCTGAGGTAAACTACTCACACTTCATCGGAGAGGCTATGGTGTTGATGTAGAAGCCCTCCGTGATCGATGCCCCCTCCGGCGGAGCTCCGGAACAGGCCCCAAGATGGGATCTCACGGGTAAAGAAGGTTGCGGCAGTGGAATTAGGTTTTTGGCTCCGTATCTGAGCGTTTGGGGGTACGTAGGTACATATAGGAGGAAGGAGTACGTCGGTGGAGCAACATGGGGCCCACGAGGGTGGAGGGCGCGCCTAGGGGGTAGGCGCGCCCCCCTACCTCGTGCCTTCCTGGTAGCTTTCTTGACGTAGGGTCCAAGTCCTCTAGATCATGTTCGTTCCTAAAATCATGTTCCCGAAGGTTTCATTCCGTTTGGACTCCGTTTGATATTCTTTTTCTGCTAAACTCTGAAATAGGCAAAAAACAGCAATTCTGGGCTGGGCCTCCGGTTACAAGGTTAGTCCCAATAATAATATAAAAGTGTATAATAAAGCCCAATAATGTCCAAAACAGAATATAATATAGCATGGAACCATAAAAAATTATAGATACGTTGGAGACGTACCAAGCATCCCCAAGCTTAATTCCTGCTCGTCCTCGAGTAGTTAAATGATAAAAACAGAATTTTTGATGTGGAATGCTACTTGGCATAATTTCAATGTAATTCTTCTTAATTGTGGTATGAATATTCAGATCCGAAAGATTCAAGACAAAAGTTCAATATTGACATAAAAATAATAATACTTCAAGTATACTAACTAAGCAATTATGTCCTCTCAAAATAACATGGCCAAAGAAAGTTCATCCCTACAAAATCATATAGTTTAGTCATGCTCCATTTTCGTCACACAAGAATGCTCTCATCATGCACAACCCCGATGGTAAGCCAAGCAATTGTTTCATACTTTAGTAATCTCAAACTTTTTCAACCTTCACGCAATACATGAGCGTGAGCCATGGATATAGCACTATGGGTGGAATAGAATATGATGATGGGGGTTATGTGGAGAAAACAAAAAAGGAGAAAGTATCACATCAACGAGGCTAATCAATGAGCTATGGAGATGCCCATCGATTGATGTTAATGCAAGGAGTAGGGATTGCCATGCAACGGATGCACTAGAGCTATAAATATATGAAAGCTCAACAAAAGAAACAAAGTGGGTGTGCATCCGACTTGCTTGCTCACGAAGACCTAGGGCACTTGAGGAGGCCCATTGTTGGAATATACAAGCCAAGTTCTATAATGAAAAATTCCCACTAGTATATGAAAGTGACAAAACAAGAGACTCTCTATCATGAAGATTATGGTGCTACTTTGAAGCACAACTGTGGTAAAAGGATAGTAACATTGTCCCTTCTCTCTTTTTCTCTCATTTTTTTGGGCCATCTCTTTTTATGGCCTTTCTCTCTCTTTTTATTATTATTCGTCACTTGGGACAATGCTCTAGAAAATGATGATCATCACACTTCTATTTATTTACAACTCAATGATTACAACTCGATACTAGAACAAAGTATGACTCCATATGAATGCCTCCGGCGGTGTACCGGGATATGCAATGAACCAAGAGTGACATGTATGAAAGAATTATGAACGGTGGCTTTGCCACAAATACTATGTCAACTACATGATCATGCAAAGCAATATGACAATGATGAACGTGTCATGATAAACGGAATGGTGGAAAGTTGCATGGCAAGATATCTCGGAATGGCTATGGAAATGCCATAATAGGTAGGTATGGTGGCTGTTTTGAGGAAGATATAAGGAGGTTTATGTGTGAAAGAGCGTATCATATCACGGGGTTTGGATGCACCGATGAAGTTTGCACCAACTCTCAATGTGAGAAAGGGCAATGCACGGTACCGAAGAGGCTAGCAATGATGGAAAGGTGAGAGTGCGTATAATCCATGGACTCAACATTAGTCATAAAGAACTCACATACTTATTGCAAAAATCTACAAGTCATCAAAAACCAAGCACTACACGCATGCTCCTAGGGGGATAGATTGGTAGGAAAAGACCATCGCTCGTCCCCGACCGCCACTCATAAGGAAGACACTCAAAGAACACCTCATATTTCAAATTTGTTACATAAGAATCCTTCATAGGGAAACCTTGATGATCCAAAGAACCTTGAGCCGAAGATGTTGATCCATGGTTTTTCTGTTCATCCTATTGGACAATCTGTTCATCCGATCTCCGATAGCACTAATCAAGATGCATTAACTGAGCATTTTTTGCGCTTGGCAAAATTAGAGGAGCACCAGCCGGTTAATTTCATTAAATTGGGGGCTTTTAATTGCCCTCTGTCCAACCCATATCCGCAGCTTCCTCAATGCTTCTTGCGCTCGTCTTTGAAATATGACCCCACGCATACCTCTTGGCCCGCTTTCCTTTCGGCCCGACACAAGGCGGATTTGGCCCAAGCTCGTTACTCGGCTGCAGAAATTTTGGACTTATCAAATAATTGGGCAGTTCTTTGCCCGCGCTGTCTTCAATGGGGCCACCACAAGAATTCTAGCCATGCTCTGTTGATTTGCATTAATTGTTCGTCACCAGGACACAAGGCGGTCGATTGCCCGTTAATGCCTAAATCTCGGACCTGCCCTGTGTTGCACGATCAATTTGATAACGACCGATCTGGGCAAAATACTAATCACTCTGGCTGCTTACCTATTTCCATCGACATGCCTAACATACGCAGCAAGAGGGCCACCGTTCGATGCTCTACCTGTGGCTACTATGGACACGTGGAATGATCCTGTCTAAAGTTGTGTTATAACAAAAAATGGCAATGGAAGCCCAAGAATCCGCAGCTTTCCACTCCTACCCCTCATGGTCCATCTTCCGCCTCGGTTTCCATCACACCGCAGCAGTGACCAGTCTCATCACAGCTACAGTCTCCACCACCCACCTCCGCCTCCCTGCCCATGGTGAACTACCCACTGAATCCGGTGCCGTTCCTTCCTCCTGGCTTCGCCATCGAGCCTGGTCCGGCGGACTGCCTGGTTCGCAGTGGGATGGTTGTCGGCCCCATTGTGCCGCTCAATCATGACTTCCTCGCCATTGCCGAAGCAAGTCACTACGTTCCTCTGCATCACCGCGCGGCCATCCGCACCATGGTTGAAGGTCTGTTACATGAATCCCAGCTCTTCACAACTGAGTCCTGTGATCATCCATTTGGCATTGGCATCTTTGGGTTTGCGGATTCATTTATGCGTGATACTGCGGTCGCCACCCCCATTGAGCTGGAGGAAAAGGATCTCCTCATCATGTTCGTGCCGCACAATGAAGCTCTGAATCGTCGCACAACTTCTTTTGGCCCCGAGGTATGGCTGATGTTCTTTGGATTCCCATATGACTACCAGACAGATTACTACATCACAAAAGCTTTGGGTGGATATAGTTCCCTGGTCAGTTGGTACAATCCCCACCAAGATAGAAGGTATATCCTGCTCAAAGCTCGTGTTCTTCGACTTCGTTTGATTCCCAAGAGTTTTGTTGTCTGGCAATTGGGTGGCGCACATGACTGTTGGCCAGTGCAAGTTGCAATTCTCCGCAGCAACGACTGGAATGGATTGCTCCCTGAGGTTCTTGCTCCTGGTGAAGAACCACCACCATCTGACGGCAACCCCCATCCTCTTTTTGGACCCGAGCTCACAGCCGAGCAACTATACCAGCAGCAGGTACACAACTGGTTGGTTCAGAATGGCGCCCCTGCTGCTGGAGACGCTAACCAGGGCAATGGGCCTGGACAGAACAATGTTGCCTGGGGTGCCTGGCCTGCTCCACCTGCACCACCACTGCCGCAGCTTCCCCCTCACATGGTGAATTATCAGGCCTGGCTAGCTGCACACGGTTTAACTGTCCAACATGGTATTGTGCCTGACGACAATTTGTCTGATAATGCTATGGATGCCTAGCATGACACTTTCTGTGCTTCTGATGATAGCTCTGACGACTCTGCACTGATTCTGGTCCCGCTGTCTGCACCTGTTTACCAGCAGCATACTGCTCCTGAATCTGTTACTATCTCTGTTGCTCTGCACCATAGCGGTATTCAGTTTGGGCTGTCAGCTGAAGGTTCTGAACTGATCAACCTACTGTTGAATGATCCCATCCCCGGCAAACAGCTCAACACCTACATGTTTCATGCTCTTCGCCCCATGATTGCTGCCATCGGTCCGTGGAGTGCTGGTTATGGCTAAAGGCCTAACAACATGGATCTTGAGGTCATTGTGTCTTCTAATGCTTCTGGGCTCACTTTCTCTCACTGCCATACTGCACCCAATGTGCCTGCCTCTGTGACTATTGAAGAAATACATGACGAGCCCTTACAGAACACTTTGTCCGACCAGCAGAACCAGATGGAGGTTGTGCCTGCCGATCCTGCTACATCTCCTGCTAGCCCAGGGCATGTTTCTAGTCCACTTGCTGACAGAATTGCTTCTGATCCACTTGGACTGGCTGCCGTTAATGCTATCACCCTGCCGTCCGGCCCTGTGATCAATCGTGGTCGTCGCACCCGTCCCGCTGCTCCCATCTCCACTACTGAGGTGCGCCGTAGCAACCGCTCCAACAAGTACAATGGCTTCAAAATGCAGCAGGTAACTGACGCTTGCCCTGTGATCTCTCGGGTCAAACCCCGGCTGGTACCATCAATTGGATCATCATCTTCTGCTGAGGTTGCCCAGGATGAGATCTTACCACCCACCCCAGTTACCGTGCTTCAAGATATTGGCATCAACAGGTGTGCAATCCCTCTAGCGGAACTGTCTGGAGATATTCTCAATGCTGCACCTTTGTCAGTTCAGGGTGCGTCTCAGGAGCCGGACACCGTTTCATCGGAGCCTGAGGATGCGTCTGCTGCTCCCAGGGCTTAATTCCTTGCTTTCTTCATGCCTCCGTTGATCAACTGGAATGTTCTATGCTGGAACATCTGTGGTCTGAACTCGGATGATAAGCAACTTGCTCTGAATAATGCGGTCCGATCTAGTGGGTGTTCGGTTATCTGTCTGCAAGAGACTAAAAAGACTACTTTTGATTTAGCGTTCATTAAGTCTTGTTGTCCCAGACAATTTGATAAATTTGCTTTTGTTCCCTCTCAAGGGGCCTCAGGGGGTTTAGTTACTATTTGGAAAAGTTCTGTCTTCTCTGGTGATGTCATATTTTCATCTGAATTTGCTCTGGTTATCACCTTCACGAGCACCTTATCAGCTCACTCATGGTCTCTGGCCAACATTTACAGGCCATGCTCTGGTGATGCTCGTCTGACGTTTACAAATTGGCTTTATGATCTTGTCATCCCCACCCACGCAAGACTGTCTTTTACTCAGTGATTTCAATTATATCAGAGCCCCTGACAACCGTAACAAGCCTGGGGGCTGCCCGAATGACATATGCACGTTTAATGATATAATCCGCAAGCTGAGCTTAATTGAACTGTGCATTAAAGGCGGATCGTTTACTTGGAGTAATATGCAGCAGGACCCCCTGTGGCGCCCCCGATTCGACCGTACACTAATCATGCATGCAAATGTGTACGATCAAGATCAGGGACTCACGGGAAGATATCACAACACAACTCTATAATATAAATAAGTCATACAAGCATCATAATAGAAGGCAGGGGCCTCGAGGGCTCGAATACAAGTGCTCGATCATAGACGAGTCAGCGGAAGCAACAATAGCTGAGTACAGACATAAGTTAAACAAGTTTGCCTTAAGAAGGCTAGCACAAAAGTAGCAACGATCGAAAAGGAAAGGCCTCCTACCTGGGACCTCCTAACTACTCCTCGAAGCCGAACTCCACGTAGAATCATCCTCAGGATCTCTAGCTCCTGGACTCCAGCATCTGGTTGCGACAACCAGGTATAGAAAGAGGAAAAGAGGGAGAAAAGCAACCGTGAGTACTCATCCAAAGTACTCGCAAGCAAGGAGCTACACTACATATGCATGGGTATATGTGTAAAGGGCCATGTCGGTGGACTGAACTGCAGAAGGCCAGAATAAGGGGGGGATAGCTAATCCTGTCGAAGACTATGCTTTAGGCAGCCTCCATCTTGCAGCATGTAGAAGAGAGTAGATGGTAAGTTCACCAAGTAGCATCGCATAGCATAATCCTACCCGGCGATCCCCTCCTCGTCGCCCTGTTAGAGAGTGATCACCGGGTTATATCTCGCACTTGGAAGGGTGTGTTTTATTAAGTATCCAGTTCTAGTTGTCATAAGGTCAAGGTACAACTCCGGGTCGTCCTTTAATGAGGGACACGGCTATTCGAATAGATAATCTTCCCTGCAGGGGTGCACCACATAACCCAACACGCTCGATCCCATTTGGCCGAACACACTTTTCTGGGTCATGCCCGGCCGCGGAAGATCAACACGTCGCAGCCCCACCTAGGCTCAACAGAGAGGTCAACACGCCGGTCTAAATCCTATGCGCGCAGGGGTCTGGGCCCATCGCCCATTACACACCTGCACGTTGCGTAAGCGGCCAGAAGCAGACCTAGCCTAGCAGGCGTTCCAGTCCAATCCGGCGCGCGCCGCTCCGTCGCTGACGTCAAGAAGATCTTCGGCTGATACCACGACGTTGAGTGCCCATAACTGTTCCCACGTAGTTGGTTAGTGCGTATAGACCAAATGGCCAGACTCAGATCAAATACCAAGATCTCGTTAAGCGTGTTAAGTATCCGCGAACGCCGACCAGGGCCAAGCCCACCTCTCTCCTAGGTGGTCTCAACCTGCCCTGTCACTCCGCCATAAAGTAACAGTCGGGGGCCGTCAGGAACCCAGGCCCACCTCTACCGGGATGGAGCCACCTGTCCTTTCAGCCCCCTCATCAGAATCACTTGCGGGTACTGAACGAGCCGACCCGACTTTGGTAACCACATTAATCATGTATAAAGTATATAGTATATACCCGTGATCACCTCCCGCAGTGATCACGTCCCAGTAGTATAGCATGGCAGACGGACAAGAATGTAGGGCCACTAATGGAAAAACTAGCATCCTATTCTAAGCAGTAGGATAGCAGGTAAGGGTAACAACTGTAGCAACAATGAGAGGCTATGCAACAGAATAGGATTAACTGAAAGCAGTAACATGCTACACTACTCTAATGCAAGCAGTATAGAGAAGAATAGGCGATATCTGGTGATCAAGGGAGGGGGGGCCTTGCCTGGAAGCTCAACTGAGAAGGAGGGTCGCCGGTGACGTAGTCGTACACAGTGGCATCAGTGCCGGTCTCGGGGTCTACCGGAGAAGAAGAGGGGGAAGAAACAGTAAATACGGAGCAAACAAAGCATCAGAAAATATAACAAGGCAATACGCGGTGCCGGGGGTGATCTAACGCAGCGATAGGTAATACCGGCGAAGTGGGAAACATCCGGGAAAGTATCCCCAGTGTTTCGCGTTTTCGGACTGGTGATCCGGAGGGGAAAAGTTGCGTGTTTGCTATGCTAGGGATGGGTGGTAAATGAACGGACCACGTATTCGGATTCGTCTCGTCGTTTTGAGCAACTTTCATGTACAAAGTATTTCCATCCGAGTCACGGATTATTTTATATGATTTTTCAAAGTTTTATCAATATTCTAGATTTTCTAAATTACCTTTAATTCGAATTGACCAAGTCAATTTCACTAGTCAAAAGGAGAGGTGTGACCCACATGTCATAGGCTATATGTAAACAAAATAATTAAAATCTAACTTTAACTAAATGGGGTCCACCTGCCATAGGCTAGCAACTAACCTAACAAAGATTACCTAAGTAGTCTAAACTAGCCTAAACTAATTAAGCCGGCCACACACAACACCTACGCACACATGGCCATAGCCACCACTAGCAGCAGCCAGCGATTGCATGCAGCAGTAACAGTAGCAAAGCAACACTAGCGGCGGTAGCAACTACAGGCAGCCGAAGCGGCGCAGTATCAGGCAGAGGAAGCAGCAGGAAAGAGCAGCAGCAACATCAGTCAACAGCAGCAGGCACGGCAAGGCAACATCAGCAGAAGGCGAGCGGGGGCACTGCACGCGCGCACGCTGGCTAGCGTAGTGGGGCAGCAGCAACGGCAGTGGCAGCGCCGCAACCAGCAGCAGGTAGAGCAGCGCGCAACCGCGGCGGCGCAGGGCAGCAACAGCTGTGGTAGCAAGGGAGGATGAGCGCAGGCGCATGCGAGGCCCAAGGGCACGGGCGTGGGTGGCTAGCGAGGGCGCGACCAGGAACACGTGGGCACGCACGCGGACGAGAGGTTTCGGCCATGGTGCTTGAGCTCGTGGGGATGACGACACGGCAACAAATCGATGGAGTAAAGGCCGGGAATCAGAGGAGGTGCTCACCCCGATGCTCGTGGACGAGGTTGGGAGGCCGGGGTGGCCGGGATGCGACGAGGAGGCGCCGGCGGAGACGGGCGGCGCCAGCCAGCGACGGGGCGTAGGGGTGAGGCGGCGGGGTCGGGGCGCCGTTTCCCCGGATCCAGATCGGGGAAGCGAGGGAGATGCGCGGGGGTAGGATGAGTGGGGGATTGGGGCTAGGGTGACGGGGGTAGCGGGGGGGGGGGGGGGGGGGGGTTAGTAGGGGAGGTGGACCGGGAGGGCCGGCCCGTTCTGGCGGCTGAGGCCAGCTGGGCCACTTGGCCCAGCAGGGGGTCCTGTTCTCTTTTCCTTTTTTTTGGTTTGCTCGTTTTCCTTTTCTTTCTTTTTTTTTTCAATTTCTTTTCTGTTTATTTTTACCTTTGTTTTACAAATTATAAATCTAGCCCCTAAGTTAGTACTAATACTTATGACACTGCCATAATTGATTTGGCAACCTAAACAATTAGTTTATATTTGTTTAGTATTTAAAAGACATTTAAATATTAGTTTTACTGCCACTTTTTTTATTAATTTAGCGCCTTTAACTAATTTATAAAAAGATGTTTTCTCCACCAATAATTACCTACGCATTATTTGTCACCTCTCGAACATTTTAGTTTTAAAGTTTGAAAACTTTTGATGTTTGCCTTGATTTTCAAATTTGAATTTGGATCGGTTTCGAACTAATGCGAGATTAACAACAGTAACCGAGGTGACATGGCATCATTAGCGTGGAATTACTGTAGCTTAATTATCCGGGCGTCACAATTCTCCTCCACTACAAGAAATCTCGTCCCGAGATTTAAGAGGTAGTGAAAGGGGGAAGGTTTGGTAACGAATCTAGCGGGTCTTCTCATCCTGGCTTGCTTTTCTCGAAGAGGCCGGTCCAATACATTGATGTCTTCATTTCTCTGCTTCGGGCCATCATGATGAAGTTGCCGACCTTCCGTCAGGATCTTCCTCGTACTTACGAAGTAATAAGAGTGGAAAACTTTATAAGGATGGATTCTAACAAGATTGGGCATCGGACGATTAACTCAGGGGAAGAAGCATAAGTATCTCTCGAATTGAACTTTTAGAAGATATAGAGAGCAAAGTAAGAAGGTACCACGAGACGTTTGAAACGGATAGGCAATCGTTCGATGTCTGAACAAGGTGCGAAAGGGGTCCAGGGCAACGAGACTAAGTGTTGCGTCTGTTACCAAAATGGATCACTAGGAAGGTGGCCCGTGAATTACATTTGAGGCCACGTGCGAGGAATAACTTTGGAAACCGGGGGTTGTACAGGAGTCAGGTTTCGTTCCTGTGGAACTGTGGGTTATGGGCCCACCATGTGGGTTAAAAGTAGGAAGGGCGGTGACATCTTGCACGATCATGTAAGCAAGGCATGTCAGAGGATAGCCTGTCAGTTATGTCGGCAACAACATCGATACCAAGGGCGAGGGACGAAGAGAACCATTTTCCTGCTCGTTGAATGAGGCGGACCAATAGGCAAAGTTCTTGTCCATCGGTGGTTACCGAATGTCATCAACAATAGTAACAGGGTCTTTCTGACAGAATTGTACACTGAGGTGTTTACAATAGCAGGAGAATATTACTGCTTAGGTCATACAGATCACAAGAAAGGCTAAACCAAACAATGGAAAGGAAAATATGATTATTAGGTTTAAGTAGAACAATGGAAAGGAAAATGTGTTTAAACACATATTTCAAGGGTATATCCTTCTCAAGGACAAGCAGAGCATGATATCCATGACAGGATATAATGTAGAAAACTCTTTAGGTAAGGGGAGAGAAATTTCATGACATTACCCATACAATGTTGTTTGAATAATTGATAACAAAAATTTAGCATTGTGCTTCAAATGTTTTTAATGAAGATCGGAGTACCACAGACATGCTTCGAGATAGCATTGACATGGTCATTGGGTAAAGATCGGACTTTGGAAACACAAAGGATCCATCAGGAACTGCTTGTAGAATAAGTCTTACAATTTCCTCATGGAAGAAAAGATAACCTTGCTAATAAGGAAACTATAACCGTAGGTCCTCCGGTCAGATGTGCTGGGCATGACATCACCTTACCGTGTCATATAGAGACCAATGTTATAACTCTTGGAATTAGGTTTCAACCATCATATCTGAACGAGATTCAGATCTGATTGGGGTCTAGATACATCAGACTCGGAATGCCTAAGAAGAAAAAGGTGCAACACCAATTGACGAGATGACATTGTAAGATTCTCGGGAAATGAACTATGGAAGCAAGTTCTGAGACAAGGGTTCGTCATTAAATCAAGGAGAGGTGAGGAGGTGACTGATTGACTCAGCGACAATCCATTGAGATTTCCAAAAGATGGATTTCCACAACTATGTGAACAAGGAGATAACATTAGCTAGATCGAATGACTTAATGATGTATGCTCGAGGAAAACATACACAGTTAAACATTGGTTGAAATGTGCACCCGAAATATGGGCTAGGTAGCACGATCAATAATCGAATGATGATTCAATAAGCCATAGACGTAGAATGAAACTATAGACCAATAACTTCAAAGCAATGGGTTGCTAGGAGTTTAGAATTTACACATCACAGACCATTTGTCGCTATTTCGGTTAGAAACAACACGGGGACCAAGAAAGAATGGGGGTGGTGAGAAGTATCACTGTACCAAGAATTCTTAAGAGGTGGAGTAATCCTCACGACATTCTTGACATCAAAGATGGTAATACTCCACGGTAGAACATAACATAAGTTGGATAGTAGGGAAATCAAGATACAACACAAAATATGAACAAGTTTGTGTTGGGGGGAGGCAAGAATGTTGTCGATGATAACACAATTCATCGAGGGGCAAGGATGGTATTTCTCATCCTGAATTTCAACACACAACTTGGAAGAAGTCAAATTGTTGACAATGATCACGACAAATTTGTCGGGAGGTTTTCAAGAAGATGTAATTGATCGATGATGACATCAAGTCAAAGGAATGATGAAAGCGAAAGGTTATTGGAACCACGGTTAGGACACAAACTCAAAATCAAGTTTGCTGTTCAAGGAGAAGTGATATGACGAGGAAGATCGACGCAAGATTAGCTCACTGTCAAAATTTGTGCGCTGGTAAGGTCCAGGTAGCACAGTTAAAATCGGCACGATAATGACATAGCCGAGCAAGCTAGGAATGACTTGAAGGATTATTAAACTCGTAAGCAACAAAAATTACTTAGAGTTATTGAATCGGAGTGCGGAATTGATTCACTTATCGGTGTCTTTGAGGGGTTCTAACAACTCAGAACCCGTTGGAAAAATGGAATCGGCAAGAATATTAGTTGATGAAGAACTCATAAGAAGTTAAGTAGTTCCTTGGCATTCTCGAGATACCAGGTGGGTAATACTCGACGACAGACCAAAGTAGAGGTTGGACGGGGGTATTGCTCTGCAGAGGACAAGTGCTTAAACTTGCACGAGAAATGGTTTTTAAAGGAGAACATGGTCGAAACCACGATTGCAAAAGTATCAATACACAGATACTAGACGATATCATATCAAGGAAATAGTTATTATTACAAGAAGCTTCTATGATAGGATCTACATCGTGTCCATGGGCATGAACACAAAGTTCAAGGTCGACTCCCACTTCTCCAATGCATACCCTTTCATTCACTTCTCGCGTTTGATGAAGTTGCAGTGTTGAAAATTTTTATCTGGCAAAATACCAGAAGAGTATGACTCATGAAAACTTTTGAGTTCACACATGCTATGAAAGGCATAGGTTCAACCCATCAGGGCATCGTGGAAACATATACCACAAGCTTCAGGGGTAAATAACTCAAGCTCGATAGTAGAGCATGTGTGACAAAACGAGAGGATACAATTTACTAAAGGCATTATGTATCAGGGAAAGAACTTCCAAAGTGATTGAATATGAAGGACGTTGTCGGATAAAATCCAACAAGGTTTTGATGGTCCATAAAGGATCTGATGTGAGTATCGGTACACAACCAGAGGTAGAATCAATGCAAAGACCTTGGATTATAGAAACAACTAAGTAACTTAGAGCTCAATTGCAAAGGAATTATGATTTACAAAGCGAAGGATCAGAAACAGACGCTCTAATCAAGGATGGATAAGTTCAATAGACATAGGGGCAAAATCGACGACAATTTGATTGGCGAGAACCAGCTCATGTTTCAAATGACGTCTGAGCCGGAAGGATGAATTCTAGGCTCTGATTAAGGATTGCGAGCATTCGCAACAGATTGAATCAACGGACTTACGATTACGAGACTTAAGATTAATCATAATGCAAGTAAGCAAGAATTTCAAGAGCAAAAGGCTCCTGAGGATTTTCGGAAGATCGAATGGTATTTTGAACACTTTTGTGAAATACTTGAATCAACTGGGGATGAGCAGATACTCGGTAAGTGCGAGAATTATCCGTAGGGGTATTCAGGTGACAAAGAACAACAAGGCAGTAAGCTTAAAGGATTCTTGGAACAACAGAGAGAATTTCGGGGTATCTTGTAATAAAAAGATCACCTGGGAAACATTGTATGAATGGCGAGTATACGTGGTTATCCATAGGAGTTTATCGATGAAAGGGAATTGCAAAAGCGATGAACACAAGTTCTCGGGTTATCAGTGGAGAGTATGTTCAGGGTCTTCACGTGCAGCAGACGATCATCAGTAATAAGGGGCTCTCCGGGTGAAAGTGATAATGAGATCCTAATGTTAGATTTAGCAAAACTCACTTAACCTGAATAGAAGAGAGATCAGAGTCCCAGAGTATAGAAAAGGAGTAAAAGATCCTAATGCCACCCAATGGCGATGTGGGCCCGTAAGCCACACAGCCATGTCAGTAAAAATTTAGCAATGACTAGACTCAACTTCGGCCAAGGAGTTGGAAAGGGGGATTCCTACAGGCAGTCGGCTCTGATACCAACTTGTGGCGCCCCCGATTCGACCGTACACTAATCATGCACGCAAATGTGTACGATCAAGATCAGGGACTCACGGGAAGATATCACAACACAACTCTACAATATAAATAAGTCATACAAGCATCATAATACAAGCCAGGGGCCTCGAGGGCTCAAATACAAGTGCTCGATCATAGACGAGTCAGCGGAAGCAACAATAGCTGAGTACAGACATAAGTTAAACAAGTTTGCCTTAAGAAGGCTAGCACAAAAGTAGCAATGATCGAAAAGGCAAGGCCTCCTGCCTGGGACCTCCTAACTACTCCTCGAAGCCGAACTCCACGTAGAATCATCCTCGGGATCTCTAGCTCCTGGACTCCAGCATCTGGTTGCGACAACTAGGTATAGAAAGAGGAAAAGAGGGAGAAAAGCAACCGTAAGTACTCATCCAAAGTACTCGCAAGCAAGGAGCTACACTACATATGCATGGGTATATGTGTAAAGCGCCATGTCGGTGGACTGAACTGCAGAATGCCAGAATAAGGGGGGGATAGCTAATCCTGTCGAAGACTACGCTTCAGGCAGCCTCCATCTTGCAGCATGTAGAAGAGAGTAGATGGTAAGTTCACCAAGTAGCATCGCATAGCATAATCCTACCCGGCAATCCCCTCCTCGTCGCCCTGTTAGAGAGCGATCACCGGGTTATATCTGGCACTTGGAAGGGTGTGTTTTATTAAGTATCCAGTTCTAGTTGTCATAAGGTCAAGGTACAACTCTGGGTCGTCCTTTTACCGTGGGACACGGCTATTCGAATAGGTAATCTTCCCTGTAGGGGTGCACCACATAACCCAACACGCTCGATCCCATTTGGCCGGACACACTTTTCTGGGTCATGTCCGGCCGTGGAAGATCAACACGTCGCAGCCCCACCTAGGCTCAACAGAGAGGTCAACACGCCGGTCTAAATCCTATGCGCACAGGGGTCTGGGCCCATCGCCCATTGCACACCTGCACGTTGCGTACGTGGCCGGAAGCAGACCTAGCCTAGCAGGCGTTCCAGTCCAATCCGGCGCGCGCCGCTCCATTGCTGACGTGAAGAAGAGCTTCGGCTGATACCACGACGTCGAGTGCCCATAACCGTTCCCGCGTAGTTGGTTAGTGCGTATAGACCAAATGGCCAGACTCAGATCAAATACCCAGATCTCGTTAAGCGTGTTAAGTATCCGCGAACGCCGACCAGGGCCAGGCCCACCTCTCTCCTAGGCGGTCTCAACCTGCCCTGTCGCTTGGCCATAAAGTAACAGTTGCGGGCCGTCAGGAACCCAGGCCCACCTCTACCGGGATGGAGCCACCTGTCCTTTCAGCCCCCTCATCAGAATCACTTGCGGGTACTCAACGAGCCGACCCGACTTTAGTCACCACATGTATCATGTATAAAGTATGTAGTATATACCCGTGATCACCTCCCGCAGTGATCACGGCCCAGTAGTATAGCATGGCAGATGGCAAGAATGTAGGGCCACTGATGGAAAAACTAGCATCCTATTCTAAGCAGTAGGATAGCAGGTAAGGGCAACAACTGTAGCAACAATGAGAGGCTATGCAACAGAATAGGATTAACCGAAAGCAGTAACATGCTACACTACTCTAATGCAAGCAGTATAGAGAAGAATAGGTGATATCTGGTGATCAAGGGGGGGGGGGCTTGCCTGGAAGCTCAGCTGAGAAGGAGGGTCGCCGGGGACGTAGTCGTACACAGTGGCATCAGCGCCGGTCTCGGGGTCTACCGGAGAAGAAGATGGGGAAGAAACAGTAAATACGGAGCAAACAAAGCATCACAAAATATAACAAGGCAATACGCGGTGCCGGGGGTGATCTAACGCAGCGATAGGTAATACCGGCGAAGTGGGAAACATCCGGGAAAGTATCCCCAGCGTTTCGCGTTTTCAGACAGGTGAACCGGAGGGGAAAAGTTGCGTGTTTGCTATGCTAGGGATGGGTGGTAAACGAACGGACCACGTATTCGGATTCCTCTCGTCGTTTTGAGCAACTTTCAAGTACAAAGTATTTCCATCCTAGTCACGGATTATTTTATATGATTTTTCAAAGTTTTATCAATATTCTAGATTTTCTAAATTACCTTTAATTCGAATTGACCAAGTCAATTTGACTAGTCAAAAGGAGAGGTGTGACCCACATGTCATAGGCTATATGTAAACAAAATAATTAAAATCTAACTTTAACTAAATGGGGTCCACCTACCATAGGCTAGCAACTAACATAACAAAGATTACCTAAGTAGTCTAAACTAGCCTAAACTAATTAAGCCGGCCACACACAACGCCTACGCACACATGGCCATAGCCACCACTAGCAGCAGCCAGCGATTGCAAGCAGCAGTAACAGCAGCAAAGCAACACTAGCGGCGGTAGCAACTACAGGCAGCCGAAGCAGCGCAGTATCAGGCAGAGGAAGCAGCAGGAAAGAGCAGCAGCGACATCAGTCAATAGCAGCAGGCACGGCAAGGCAACATCAGCAGAAGGCGAGAAGGGGCACTGCACGCGCGCACGCTGGCTAGCGTAGTGGGGCAGCAGCAACGGCAGTGGCAGCGTCGCAACCAGCAGCAGGTAGAGCAGCGTGCAACCGCGGCGGCGCAGGGCAGCAACAGCTGTGGTAGCAAGGGAGGAGGAGCGCAGGCGCATGCGATGCCCAAGGGCACGGGCATGGGTGGCTGGCGAGGGCGCGACCAGGAACACGTGGGCACGCACGCGGACGAGAGGTTTCGGCCATGGCGCTTGAGCTCGTGGGGATGACGACACGGCAACGAATCGATGGAGTAAAGGCCGGGACTCGGAGGAGGTGCTCACCCCGATGGTCGTGGACGAGGTTGGGAGGCCGGCCGTGGCCGGGATGCGACGAGGAGCCGCCGGCAGAGACGGGCGGCGCCAGCCGGCGACGGGGCGTAGGGGTGAGGCGGCGGGGTCGGGGCGCCGTTTCCCCCGATCCAATTAGTTTATATTTGTTTAGTATTTAAAAGACATTTAAATATTAGTTTTACTGCCACTTTTTTATTAATTTAGCGCCTTTAACTACTTTATAAAAAGATGTTTTCTCCACCAATAATTACCTACGCATTATTTGTCACCTCTCGAACATTTTAGTTTTAAAGTTTGAAAACTTTTGATGTTTGCCTTGATTTTCAAATTTGAATTTGGATCGGTTTCGAACTAATGCGAGATTAACAACAGTAACCGAGGTGACGTGGCATCATTAGGGTGGAATTACTGTAGCTTAATTATCCGGGTGTCACACCCCTCCTGGAAAAGCCTGTCTCGGACCACGTGCCTTGTCTAGTTTCCATCCAAACCACTATACCTCGCAGCAAAGTTTTTAGATTCGAACCATACTGGATTCTGCACCATGGCTTCAATGACATAGTCCACGCGGTTTGGAATAGACCTGTTCGATCCCATAATGTTGCGACTGTTCTTTGCCGTAAGTTCAATGCGCTCCGATATGCCCTAAAAAATTGGAGCAAAAACATCTCACGACTCTCAGTTGCCATCACCAACTGTAATGAGACCTTGGCACAATTAGATGAGCTTGAAAACAATAGAGTTTTGACAATCCCGGAGATGAACTTCCGCAACATACTTAAGAAACATCTCTTGCGTCTCCTTAATTATCAAAACATATACTGGAAGAAACGTTGTACCATCCGTTGGATCAAATTTGCAGACAAAAATACAAAGTTTTTCCAAGCTGTTGCCACTAAACGGTTTAGACGCAACAACATTGCTAGTTTCAGAAATGACGCGGGAGAAACTATATATGATCACGCTGAGAAAGAGGCTCTGCTTTTTCAAACTTATACTGACCGCCTGGGCACTTCTCGACCAACTGAAATGCGGTTTACTCTCCCTGACATCATACAACGTCATGCAAACCTGGACCACCTGACTGATCCATTCACACATGCGGAAATTGACGAAGTGATTAAAGATATGCCTTCTGATTGTGCACCTGGTCCGGATGGGTTTAGTGGTGCATTTCTTAAAGCTTGCTGGCCTCTGATCAAACATGATTTTTATTCTCTGTGTGACCAATTTTCACGAAGGTAGTCTGGAACTCACAAGCATAAATGATGGTTTGATTACTCTGATCCCAAAAACTAACTCCCCTGAGACGGTTAATGACTATAGACTGATCACACTCCTAAACTGCTGTCTAAAGCTGATTACCAAACTCCTTGCCAATTGTTTACAGCGTGTCATCCTGCAAATAGTTCATAAAAACTAGTACGGTTTCATCGAAGGATGCACGATCCAAGACTGTCTCGCCTGGGCCTTCCAGTACATTCATCAATGTCAAGCCTCGAAGCGAGAGATTATTCTTCTTAAGTTGGATTTCGCCAAAGCTTTCGACACGATCGAGCACGCCCCCATGCTTAACATCATGAAACACATGGGCTTCAACGATAAATGGCTATCTTGGATTGATTGTATTTTTTCCACTGGCAGATCTTCTGTGTTGCTCAAGGGGGTTCCTGGCCGACAGTTTCATTGCCGTACGGGAGTACGCCAGGGTGACCCGCTGTCCCCCTTGATATTTGTCCTTGCCGCTGTCCTTCTCCAGGCTGCCATTAATGATGCCTTCCGACAAGGACGAATCCAACTGCCCTTCCCATGTGCAGGTCAAATGGAATATCCGGTGATACAATACGCGGATGATATGATTTTCATAATGCCAGCCTGCCTGCAACAAGCTGCCACTATGAAAGGGATGCTGACTGATTATGCTTCATCGATTGGCTTGCGAATCAATTTTCATAAGTCCACACTTATACCAATCAATCTCTCTGCTGAAGCAGCCACTACCTTTGCAAGTCTATTTTGTTGCTCCGTTGGGACGATGCCGTTTACATACCTTGGACTACCCCTTGGTACCTCCAAGCCCACGATCCTAGATCTCATGCCGCTGGTTTGCAGTGCCGAACGCCGTCTCACCTCCACCATTGCAATGATGTCGTATTAGAGGCGGGACAAGGAGAAGGGTCAAGACAGTGCCGGAGGATCCGACAAGAAGCATGGCGGGCAAGGAGGCCTCCGCGGCAAGGATAACCAGCAAGAGAGGCCCACCCGGGGCCGTGACAAGAAGCAAGAAGACGATGATCATGACAAGGACAACAAGTCCGGCGAGCAAGAGTTTCAGAAGGCTACAGAGGCCATGTGCGTCGATGGTGGCACCTCGCTGCATACTTCTCACCGCCAGCTCAAGCAGTGGGCGCGTGAGATCACAGCAGCGGAGCCATCGATCGACGCTCAGAAGCCGCTGAAGTGGTCCAGGACGCTCATCGTCTTTGACGCCGAGGACCACCCTGATCGCACCACTGCGGTCGGGTGTTTGCCATTGTTGGTTTCACCAACGATACGCAACCTCAAGGTGAACAAGATGCTGGTTCACGGCAAGGCCGGTCTGAACTTAATCTCGTCCATTGTGATCAAGAGGCTGCAAATTCCCGACGGAGGCCTCGAGGAGACGGGCACGTTTCAAGGGGTCAACCTGGGAAGAAGCCAGCCGAAGGGGAAGATCACATTGCCTGTGACGTTCGGAGGCGAGTTGAACTACAGGACGGAGAGGGTTGTCTTTGATGTAGCCGAGATCCCCTTGCCCTGCAATGGGATCCTCGGCTGCCCGGCACTAGCCAAGTTCATGGCGGCGTCGCATTACGCCTACAACACGCTGAAGATGCCTGGGCCGATGACAATCATCACCGTCCCATGCGACAAGAAGGATGCACTGATCTGCGCCGACCTACTCTACCGGGAAGCAGTTGCAGCAGCTGCCGCCAAAGCACTTGCTCCTGCCGCTGACGCCCCGGGAGGGAAGAAGAAGCCCGGCAAGACCTCTCGCACCCACTCCGGTAAGCGCACCTCTTCGGAGTGTTGTGCTACCGTCGACAACGTGCGAGAGAGCTCCACCGGCAAGAGCAAGAAATCTAGAGCAGCGCCACCACAGAGCAAGAAGGTGTCCGTTAGGGAGGACGGCACGGGAGGGGCTTTCACCATAAGGTCCACCCTCGACAGCAAATAGGAAGGCGCGCTCATCACCTTCCTGCGGGCGAATGTCCATGTGTTTGCATGGCAAGTCCGACATCCCCGGTGTTCCCAGGGAGGTGATTGAGCACCACCTAGCTGTCTGTCCTCATGCGCGACCTATCAAGCAGAAGGTCAGGAAGCAGGCCCTGGAAAGGCAAGAGTTTATCACAGAAGAGATTAGGAAGTTGGAAGCAGCAGGCTTGGTGAGGGGGGTGCTCCATCCGACGTGGTTGTCAATCCGGTGGTAGTGTGCAAGGCGAACGGGAAGTGGAGGCTGTGTATTGACTACACAGATATCAATAAGGCTTGTCCTAAGGACACCTTCCCGTTGTCGCTCGTCGACCAGATTGTTGACTCCACGGCCGGGTGTGATTTGTTATCATTCCTCGACGCCTACTCGGGCTACCACCAGATCTTCATGACAAGAGAAGACGAAGAGAAAACAGCATTCATCACCCCATGTGGTACGTATTGCTTTTTACGGATGCCTTTTGCGTTAAAGAGTGCTGGCTCAACGTTTGCAAGAGTGGTCCAAATTGGTTTTGCACCCCAGCTACATACAAATATGGAAGCATACATGGATGACATAGTGGTCAAAACCAAGGACAAGGCAACTCTTGTACAAGACTTAGAAGAGATGTTTGCCAACCTGCGCAAGATCAACCTCAAGCTGAACCCTGAGAAGTGTGTCTTCGGCGTTCCGTCCGGCAAACTTCCCGGGTTCTTTGTGTCGCAGCGCGGGATCAAGGCAAACCCAGACAAGATCAAGGCTATCGAGCAGATTGAGGCGCCCAAGCGGATCAAGGATGTGCGTCGGCTCACTGGCTGCGTTGCTGCCATGAGCCGATTCATCTCCAAGTCTGCCGAGCGCGCCCTTCCCTTTTTCAAGATTTTGAAAATGGCGGGCCCCATGGAATGGACCCTGGAGGCCGAAGTAGCACTGCAGGATCTGAAGAAGCACCTCTCTTCTACACCAGTACTGGTGGCGCCAAAACCGCAAGAGCCATTGCTGCTGTATCTGGCGGCGACGAATCAAGTGGTCAGTGCCGCGCTGGTGGCGCAGAGGGAGGTCGACGAAGAGGCAGTGGCAACGGCAGGACCGGCGGATGCCACGTCAGAAACTCCCCCGGCAGGGCCTGGTGCCGGCAAGGCAAGGCCCCCAGCGGAGTCTGACGCCATCGGGGCAGGGCCCGCGCATCCAAATGAAGTGGTGCAGAAGAAGAAGATAATGCAGCACCCGGTTTACTTTGTCAGCTCCCTCTTGCAGGGGGCTAGGTCAAGGTACTCTGGTGTGCAGAAATTGCTCTTCGGCCTCCTTATGGCCTCAAGGAAGCTGCGTCATTACTTCCAAGCCCACGAGATCACTGTCGTCACCCGCCTCCCGTTGCAACGGATACTGCACAACCCAGACGCAACCGGAAGGATTGTGGAGTGGGCCTTAGAGTTGTCAAGCTTTGGGTTGAAGTATGAAAGTACTTCGACAATCCAGAGCAGAGTCTTGGCGGAATTCATTGCTGAGTGGACCTCAACGCCCGACGAGGAAATCCAGGAGACTGCTCTCCCCGGTAAGGAAGCAAGTCGCGACTGGATCATGTACTTTGATGGGGCTTTCTCGCTGCAAGGCGTCGGTGCCGATGTGCTTCTTGTCGCACCCACCGGAGAGCACCTCAAGTATGTGATCCAGATGCACTTTCCCAAGGAGATGTCCACAAACAACACTGCCGGGTACGAGGGGCCGCTTGCCGGTCTCAGGATCGCGGCAGACCTCGGGGTTATGAAGCTCATCGTCAGAGGATTCACAGCTCGACGTCAGACAAGTCAACCAAGATTATCAGAGCCCGTTGATGGAGGCCTACGAAGATGAGGTGAGGAAGCTGGAGGAGCGCTTTGACGGTATACAAGCGGAGTGTTGGAAATATGCCCTAGAGGCAATAATAAAATGGTTATTATTATATTTCCTTGTTCATGATAATTGTCTATTGTTCATGCTATAATTGTGTTATCCGGAAACCGTAATACATGTGTGAATACATAGACCACAACATGTCCCTAGTGAGACTCTAGTTGACTAGCTCGTTGATCAATAGATGGTTACGGTTTCCTGACCATGGAGATTGGATGTCGTTGATAGCGGGGTCACATCATTAGGAGAATGATGTGATCGACAAGACCCAATCCTAAGCTTAGCACAAGATCGTGTAGTTCGTTTGCTAGAGCTTTTCCAAATGTCAAGTATCATTTCCTTAGACCATGAGATTGTACAACTTCTGGATACCATAGGAGTGCTTTGGGTGTGCCAAACATCACAACGTAACTGGGTGGCTATAAAGGTGCACTACGGGTATCTCCGAAAGTGTCTGTTGGGTTGGCACGAATCGAGACTGGGATTTGTCACTCCGTATGACGGAGAGGTATCTCTGGGCCCACTCGGTAATGCATCATCATAATGAGCTCAATGTGACCAAGTGTTTGGTCACGGGATCATGCATTACGGTACGAGTAAAGTGACTTGCCGGTAACGAGATTGAACAAGGTATTGGGATACCGACGATCGAATCTCAGGCAAGTAACGTACCGATTGACAAAGGGAATTATATACGGGATTGATTGAATCCTCGACATCGTGGTTCATCTGATGAGATCATCGTGGAACATGTGGGAGCCAACATGGGTGTCCAGATCCCGCTGTTGGTTATTGATCGGAGAGTCGTCTCGGTCATGTCTGCATGTCTCCCGAACCCGTAGGGTCTACACACTTAAGGTTCGGTGACGCTAGAGTTGTAGAGCTATTAGTATGCGGTTAACCGAAAGTTGTTTGGAGTCCCGAATGAGATCCCGGATGTCACGAGGAGTTCCGGAATGGTCCGGAGGTAAAGATTTATATATATGGGAAGTCCTATTTTGGCCACCGGAAAATGTTCGGGATTTTTTCGGTATTGTACCGGGAAGGTTCTAGAAGGTTCCAAAGTGGGGCCCACCTGCATGGGGGGACCCACATGAATGTGGGTAGTGGGGGCAAGGCCCCACACCCCTGGTCAAGGCGCACCAAGATCCCACCTTAGAAGGAATAAGATCATATCCCGAAGGGATAAGATCAAGATCCCTAAAAAAGGGGGATAACAATCGGTGGGGAAGGGAAATGATGGGATTTCTTTCCCCCACCTTTGCCAACGCCCCAATGGACTTGGAGGCCAAGAAACCAGGCCCCTCCACCCCTATATATAGTGGGGAGGCGCATGGGAGCAGCACCCCAAGCCCTGGCGCCTCCCTCCCTCCCGTGACACCTCTTCCTCCCCGCTTGCGCTTGGCGAAGCCCTGCCAGGATCCCGCTACTTCCACCACCACGCCGTCGTGCTGCTGGATCTCCATCAACTTCTCCTCCCCCCCTTGCTGGATCAAGAAGGAGGAGGCGTCCCCGCTCCGTACGTGTGTTGACCGCGGAGGTGCCGTCCGTTCGGCGCTAGGATCATCGGTGATTTGGATCACGACGAGTACGACTCCATCAACCCCGTTCTCTTGAACGCTTCCGCGCGCGATCTACAAGGGTATGTAGATGCACTCCCCTCTCTCTCATTGCTAGATGACTCCATAGATTGATCTTGGTGATACATAGAAAATTTTAAATTTCTGCTACGATCCCCAACAGTGGCATCATGAGCCAGGTTTATGCGTAGATTCTATGCACGAGTAGAACACAAAGTAGTTGTGGGCGACGATTTGTTCAATTTGCTTACCGTTAATAGTCTTATCTTGATTCGGCGGCATTGTGGGATGAAGCGGCCCGGACCGACCTTACACGTACTCTTACGTGAGACAGGTTCTGCCGACTGACATGCACTTGATGCATAAGGTGGCTAGCGGGTGTCTGTCTCTCCCACTTTAGTCGGATCGGATTCGATGAAAAGGGTCCTTATGAAGGGTAAATAGCAATTGGCATATCACCGTTGTGGCTTTTGCGTAGGTAAGAAATGTTCTTGCTAGAAACCCATAGCAGCCACGTAAAACATGCAACAACAATTAGAGGACGTCTAACTTGTTTTTGCAGGGTATGCTATGTGATGTGATATGGCCAAAAGGATGTGATGAATTATATATATGTGATGTATGAGATTGATCATGTTCTTGTAATAGGAATCACGACTTGCATGTCGATGAGTATGACAACCGACAGGAGCCATAGGAGTTGTCTTAATTTATTGTATGACCTGCGTGTCAATGAAAAACGCCATGTAATTACTTTACTTTATTGCTAACCGTTAGCCATAGTAGTAGAATTAATAGTTGGCGAGAAAACTTCATGAAGACACGATGATGGAGATCATGATGATGGAGATCATGGTGTCATGCCGGTGACGAAGGTGATCATGCCGCGCCTCGAAGATGGAGATCAAAAGGCGCAAGATGATATTGGCCATATCACGTCACTTTATGATTTGCATGTGATGTCTGTCATGTTTACATCTTATTTGCTTAGAACGACGGTAGCATAAATAAGATGATCCCTCACTAAAATTTCAAGAAATGTGTTCCCCCTAACTGTGCACCATTGCGAAGGTTCGTTGTTTCGAAGCACCACGTGACCATCGGGTGTGATAGATTCTAACGTTCGCATACAACGGGTGCTGACGAGCCTAGCATGTACAGACATGGCCTCGGAACACATGCGAAACACTTAGGTTGACTTGACGAGCCTAGCATGTACAGACATGGCCTCGGAACACAAGAGATCGAAAGGTCGAACATGAGTCGTATAGTAGATGTGATCAACATGGAGATGTTCACCGTTGATGACTAATCCGTCTCACGTGATGATCGGACATGGCCTAGTCGATTCAGATCATGTATCACTTAGATGACTAGAGGGAAGTCTATCTAAGTGGGAGTTCTTTAAATAATTTGATTAATTGAACTCATTGTCATGAACATAGTCTAAATTGTCTTTGCAAATTAAGTTGCAGATCAATAGCTCGTGCTTAAGCTCCGTGTTTTAATACGTTCCTAGAGAAAGACTAAGTTGAAAGTTATTGTGAGCAATTGTGCGGACTAGGGCCGTAGTCTGAGGATTGTCCTCACTGCTACACAGAAGGCTTCTGTCCTTGATGCACCGCTCGGTGTGCCAACCCCTCTAGCGTCGTCTGTGGATGTTGTGAACATCTGGCAGACACGTTCTGATGACTACCTGATAGTTTAGTGCGCCATCCTTTACGGCTTAGAGTCGGGGCTCCAAAAGCGTTTTGAACGCCATGGAACACATGAGATATTCCAAGAGCTGAAATTGGTATTTCAGGCTCATGCCCATGTTGAGAGGTTTGAGACCTCTGACAAGATCTTTGCCTACAAGATGGAGGAGAATAGCTCAGCCAGTGAGCATGTGCTCAGAATGTCTGGGTACTTCAATCGCTTGAATCAAGTGGGAGTTAATCTTCCAAATAAGAGATTGATTGACAAAGCTCTCCAGTCGCTATCACCAAGCTACTAGAACTTCGTGATGAACTATAACATGCAGGGGATAGAGATGATCCCGGAGCAGTTCGCGGTAGTCCGCGGAAGTAGAAATGAAGAAGGAGCATCAAGTGTTGATGGTTAACAAGACCACTAGTTTCAAAGAAGGGAAAGGGCAAGGAGGGAAACTTCATGAATGGCAAGCCAGTTGCCGCTCCAATGAAGAAACCCAAGAACCCAAACCCGAGACGAAGTGCTTCTATTAGGGGAACTGTCACTGGTAGCGGAACTGCCTCAAATACTTGGTAGATAAGAAGGCTGGCAACTTCAACAAAAGTATATTTGATATATGTGTTATTGATGTGTACCTTACTAGTACTCCTAGTAGCATATGGGTATTAGATACCGGTTCAGTTGCTAAGATTGGTAACTCGAAACAAAAGCTACGGAATAAACGGAGACTAGCTAGGGGCGAGGTGATGATGCGTGTTGGAAGTGTTTCCAAGGTTGATGTGATCACCATCGCACGCTCCCTCTACCTTCGAGATTAGTGTTGAACCTAGATAAATGTTGTTTGCATTGGTGTCTGCGTTGAGCATGAACATGATTAGATCATGTTTATTGCAATGCGGTTATCCATTTATGTCAGAGAATAATGGTTATTCTGTTTACATGAATAACACCTTCTATGGTCATGCACCCCATGTGAATGGTTTATTGAATCTCGATCATGGTGATACACATGTTCATAACATTGATGCCAAAAGATGTAGAGTTGATAATGATAGTACCACTTTTGTGGCACTGCCGCTTAAGGTCATATTGGTGTAAAGCGCATGAAGAACCTCCATGCCGATGGAGTATTGGAGTCACTTGATTTTGAATCACTTGACACATGCGAGCCATGCCTCTTTGGCAAGATGACTAAAACCCCGTTTTCTAGAACAATGGAACGGGCAAGTGACGTGCTGGAAATCATACATGCTGATGTGTGCAATCCGATGAGTGTTGACGCGTGCGGTGGATATCGTTATTTTCTCACCTTCACCAATGAATTGAGTAGATATGGGTATATTTACTTAATGAAGCATAAGTCTGAAACATTTGAAAAGTTCAAGCAATTTCAGAGTGAAGATGAGAATCATCATAACAAGAAGATCAAGTTCCTGCGATCTGATCAAGGGAAAAGTACCTGAGTTGTGAGTTTGGCAATCACTAAAGACAAGGTGGAATCGTTTGATAGTTGACGCCACCTGGAACACCATAGCGTAATGGTGTGTCCAAGCGTCGTAGTCGCACCCTATTGGTTATGGTGCGATCTATGATATCTCTCACTACAGGAAACAACTACTTTGCCGTCTGCCACGGCGGACGGCAAAGGCTCGAATGGCAGACGGCAAAGACCTTTGCCGTCAGCCGCGGACGGCAAAAGGCTCCGGCAAAGAAGGCTACGGTAAACAGCTGCTTTGCCGTCTGCTTCCTGGTGGCGGACGGCAAAGGCTCTTTGCCGTCTGCCGCGGACGGCAAAGAGAGAGGACGACAATAATTGCACTGTCAGTCCGTTAAGTGGCTAACGGCAGACCTTTGCCGTCCGCCGCTGACGGCAAAATTTCTCTGGTCTTTGCCGTCCGCCGTATGATGTCATCTACACGTCACTAGATGGCAGGTTCTTTGCCGTCTGCCGCTGAGGGCAAAGTGCAGGTTCTTTGCCGTCTGCCACGGATGGCAAAGTCTTTGCCGTCTGCCACTGTAGGCAAACTGACCAAATGGGTCAGCTCCCAGGAAGCACAGTTGGCTGCCACGTGGCTTCTTTGCCATCCGCGGCAGACGGCAAAGAGGCCGTTGCCGTCTGTGGCAGACGGCAAAGAGCCTGCATATTGGGTTTTTTTTTCTGTTTTTTATTAAATCCCACAATTTTCATAGAAAATATATATGACATATAGATATATTTCACAGGCATTCATAAGCAAGTCCATAAGCAAGTTCATGTATTTCACAGGCATTCATAAGCAAGTCCATAAGCAAGTTCCATCCGTACATATTACATAAGCAAGTTCCATCCATCATTTCATACATAAACAAGTTCCATCCATACATAAACAAGCACTCCATAGCTAAGGTGACTAGAATGAGAAGACAGGAATGAGAAGACAAGAACAAGAAGAGTAGAACAAGCACTCCATCCAGCACATAATGAAATCTGCAAAATGGCAAAATAAGAAAGTTAGAAATGGATCGTTTTTTAGCTCACTTAGGTGAAATGGATCGTTTTTTAGGTAACTAAGGTGAAATGGATCGTTTTTTAGCTCACTTAGGTCAAATGGATCGTTTTTGAGCTAACTTAGTTGAAATGGATCGTTTTTGAGCTAACTTTGTTGAAATGGATCATTTTTGAGCTAATTTAGTTGAAATGGATCGTTTTTGAGCTAACATAGGTGAAATGGATCATTTATGAGCTAATTTAGTTGAAATGGATCTTTTTGAGCTAACTTAGGTGAAATGGATCATTTAAGAGCTAATTTAGGTGAAATGGATCGTTTTTAGCTCACTTAGGTCAAATGGATCGTTTATGAGCTAAATTAGTTGAAATGGATCGTTTATGAGATAACCTAGGTAAGATGGGTCATTTTGGAGTTAACCTAGGTGAAATGGGCCATTTTAAAGCTAACGTAGGTAAAATGGATCATTTAGGAGCTAATCTAGGTAAAATGGGTCATTTTTGAGCTAACTTGGATGAACTGCATCATTTATAAGCTAACCTAGGTAAAATGGGTCATTTTGGAGGAAAATAAGCTAACTCTAGGTCATTATGGTAAGCATATTGGAGGAAATAAAGCTAAGTCTAGGTCTTTATGCATTTGTTAAGCAAAACACTAGAGAAACTTACCGTGATCAGGGAGGTGTAGGAGCGGGGTGGCTAGTGCCGCTACCTGGAGAAGGATCGTGCGATGCGTTTCTGGAGTTAAGCTGCACCAAAGATCATTTCCAATGTCTCGTTAGCATTACGACACTCAAATGTTAAGACTAGCAAGTAATGTCCATTCAAATTAAACTCACCGTGCTCCCAGGAGCAATCACTGGCATCGGCGGAGCGGGCTGACCGGACTTCTCGCACACAGACTGCACATTTGGTTTTCAGAACAGAGTCATACTAGTTAGTAATGAGACTCAAATGTTAAGACTAGCAAGTAATCTGTAGAAGAAACTTACCACAAGGAGCTCGTACATGGCCCTTGCCTGCATGTCATTCCGTGCCCTCTCCTCCTCCATCATCTTTCTAGTCCTCTCCTCCATCTCCCGCTGCCTCTCCGCCGCCTCCGCTGGAAGTTTCTCCGTTCTATCTCTCTCAGTCTGTATAGCAGCCTGCAACACCACTCACATGACCATTTGTAATCATTGATGGAAGCGCACACAATGTAATGGAGAAAGATAACTGAGTACGTATCACTAACCTTGATGGCGAGTTGCACTGGCCGTTCACGAGGCCTTATCTCAGGAGCGGAGCTCGACTGGCGCGCCTTAATCTCCGGGAGAGTGCTAGGACAACGGATAAGTCCATCTCCAATGGCTATGGAGCCATGGGACCTCCCGCCACCAGATATCATCACCAGCTCTGGATCAATGGGACCCTGGCTCGGGTTAAAGTCCTCCCCTTTCCTCTCCTTCCCCTCATCTCTATATCTCACGAGCTTGTTGTGGGAGGAGATGTTGGTGAAGTTGTTTGCATCATCGAGGTCAGACTGAGAGAAAGCCTTGACTTTCTTGAAAGAGCCAGTGTGGGCCATGGCATACAGGTCGTACACCTCTGGCACCTTATCCGCCTTATTGTAGCGTGCCTAAAAGAGAGAAACAATGAAAATTAGTAATTAAAGGGCTCAAGCTAGCATGATGAATGAATTGCATGAATTATGAAGCAAACCACATACCCAGTTGCGCCCGAACTGATATAAGTTGGAGCTGCCTTGATGGTGTGGCACACCTTCCATTTGGGCACGTTTGTCCTTGGCCTGGTTGTGGAGGGCTAGCCATTCTTTTGAGCACCACTCATCGACCAACACCTCCCAAAAATCCATCCGATCCGCACACCATCTCGGAGGCGCCTAAGTTAGAAAATAGAAACTTGAGCGCTACGGCTAAGAATTACTAAAATGAAGGAACTTAAGTAGAAGGCCTTAAGAATTACCTTCATGTACTGCTCCTTACTCAGGAACTTATCGCGGCACGCCGGCTTGGTCTTCTTGATACCACGCAAGGCGTAGTAGTCTCGAACAGCCTGCACCCGAGCCTCGTGCCGTAAGTTCTGGAGTAGGCGCTTGCAGACGTTCTAGATAACATTTGCGCTATCCTCCTCGTATCCCTCCTCACACCTGTAGAATGTCTGCAATCAAATGAGACAATATTGATTAGTACAATTAATAACTAGCTAGTTGAAGATTTTGAAATGTGTAAAGGAGAAATTACCCAGAACGTCCTGATCACCATGTCTGCCCTCGTGTCGCACACGACACCGTCGATAATGACATCCGGCGGGGCCGGGGCAGCCACGTAGTGCTCCCAGCTCAACCCAAGCTCTGGAAGCCGACCCTCACCAGGCAACGTGACAAACCCCGGGAAGTTTTGCCGGCAAAGAACTCCAAGGACGGAGTTGGGCCGGCGGACACTATGATGGTGGTCCCAACCCCTGCAGCATGACAAGGCCAACGCATTAGTTATTCGAAGAAACGTGAATGCAGAAGGTACAAAAATATTAAATGCACTTACGTACCTCTCCCCATCAGGGAAGATCAACCACCTCTGCTCGCGGGTCGCCGGCACGGACGGGAGCCGTGTAGCACCACGCTGGTAGACGGTGCCACCCTCCTCCTCAAGATCAGTCGGCTCCCCGCCATCATCAGCATGGCCACTCGGCTCCTCGGGCTGATCCGGCCAGGTACCCCATCCGGACGTGTGCTCCTCCGGGGTCTCGTGGGCCGAAGGCCAGTCGACCCGAGGCTCGTGGGCCCAAGACCCGTGGACCGGAGGCTCGTGGACCGGAGTACGTGTAGCCTCCTCCTCGGACGAGTCCACCCTAGCAGTCACGTGCTCGGGTGAAACAGCTGGGGGTGGCAGCGAGGAAGGCGCCGTAGCAGTCACCCTACCTCCTCTCCCGCGACCACGTGCCCCACCTCCTCTCTTCCTACCTTGTCCCATGCTGGGCACCGCGGTCGACGAAGAAGGGCCCGGCGGTGTGGACATACTATCCAGCAACGCTCGGCGGAGAGGTGCGTCTGGAATCGAAGACCTCAGACCACGCGCCGACGAAGAAGGGTCCTTGGCGCGCTCCCGACCAGCGCCCACCATCTTTCAACACCTGCCATGACAAACAGTAAACGAAATTAGTACAACATAAAAAAAGACCGACATGAATAATAATATGTGTATCACTTAAGTGTATCATCATCAAGTACAACATTACAAAATTTAATACCTGACACTACTAATAATCTCGATCAGTATCATCAATAAATGCATAATCATCATCATCACTATAATCAATGATGGGCTCATAGGGTTCAGTGGCATCAACATGTGCAAGGCCACCTTGACGTAATCGGTCAAGCAATGACAGGTCATCCGCAGCAGTAACCTCTTCTTGTTCCGGCTCTTCTTGTTCCTCCTCTGGGGTGATGTCGGATTCACTGTCGCTGTCTACTTCAATGTTTTGGGGTGAAGTATAGCGGTTCTTGAAACGCTTTTTGGAAAGACGTGTCTCTTGGAAGAATTCTCCATCATATGTGTCTGGGTTAATGTGAGGTTCATAATCCTCTTCCTTTGGGGGAGATAGTCTAGCACGTGGCGGCACTTCATAAACGACATCCCAACCTTTCAGATTTGGATTAGTTTGGCAGGCCCACGGTAGATAGAATACTTGGGTCGCCTGTTGAGCCGTAATATAGACATCAGGAACATCTAAATGGGTGCTTTGGTTGATTTCAACTAGCCCTATATGTTCATGAGTCCTTCTAGTCTCCTTCGGCTGAAACCAATAACATTTGAAGACTATGACATTCGGTGGGTTTTCACCATAGAATAGAAGTTCATAAATTGCTTCAACTCTCCCATAATACTCGGTACCTCCTTCGCCGATAGCAGATACACAACAATTTGTAGACTTTCGGTCGGCCATAGATAGCTCTTTGCCATAGGTACGAAAGCGATACCCGTTGATGTCGTATTTGTCAAATGAACGGACCTTATAGTCAAAACCATTAGCGACTTGTCTCAATTCGGCATCCATAGACTCTGAATTAGCCTACAAGTTTAATATGAAAGGATTGTTGCATTACGCACAAATTAGCGAATGAAACCGGGATAGCCGCCTACAAATTAGCCTACAAGTCTAATAGAAATTACCGTTTGTTTGAACCAAGAGATGAAACCGGGATAGCCGCCTCCTTGCTTTGCGAGAAGCTCATACTCTTTGACAGAATCCTTTTGGATCACCGCTCCATACGAGAATAAGGCGACGTATCGACTGTATGAAACATCCAGGAATAAGAGAAGTTCAAAGGAAATAGAAGTTGCGAAACTATGTACCGAGAACTTACTCGATGTACGGCCGCACTTCTATCAGGTTGTTGAAGATATTCAACGAAATGGTCCGCCATTGTTCGTTATCCAAAGATACTGGATTTGAAACACTGGCTGGTGCGAGATTCCCTTTGAATAGGCTGAGGTTGGATCCACCCTTTTTAGGGTCGTCAGCATTGTACCGAGGCTTCGGATTATGCAAATGACGATTTTTGGCTTCGTAGTGTGCTGTCACGAAGTTTGCCGCCTCCTCAGTGATGAATGCCTCAGCCATCGATGCTTCAATTCTACGTTTATTTTTACATTTTTGTCGAAGCGTCTTCTGCATCCTCTCAGTTGGGTAGCACCAACGATTTTGCACGGGCCCCCCCAATCTTGCCTCGGTCGGGAGATGCAAAATCAAATGTTGCATTGGATTAAAGAAGCCCGGTGGAAAGATCTTCTCTAACTTGCAGATCAACTCCGGCGCCAACTCTTCCATTTCTTCTAGCACGCCAGGCGATAGTTCTTTCGCACAAAGAACACGGAAGAAATAGCTGAGTTCTGCCAGTACTAGCCATTCATCCTCAGGGATGAAGCCACGCAACATCACCGGCATTACCCACTCAATCCATATGTGCCAATCATGACTCTTGAGACCAAATATCTTCAATTTATCAAGACTGGGTCCCCTCTGTAGATTCGCTGCATACCCATCGGGGAACATCAACTGCATTTTCACCCACAAGATAATTTCCCTCATTGCTGGCCTTCCAAGATTGAACCATGCCTTTGGCTTCGTCCATTTCTGCTTTCCTTTCGGTTCTTTCATGTTTTGTAACGGCCTATCACATAGCGCCTCCAGATCGACTCTAGCCTTAGTATTATCCTTTGACTTCCCATCTATGCCGAACAATGTACCAAAAAGTGCCTCGGCGATATTCTTCTCAGTGTGCATCACGTCGATGTTGTGTGGGCAAAGGAGGTCTTTGAAGTAAGGCAGATCCCATAAGCATGTTTTGTGAGTCCAGGCGTGCTTAGAATTATACCCATTGAAGTACCCTGGACGCTCTGGATCTGGCTCGAGAGCGTTTAACTGATCCAGGGTCTGTTGGCCTGTCAATGCAGGTGGTGCAGAGTTTTTGACAACTCTACCTCTGATGAAGTTCTTCTTGTCTTTCCTTAACTTATGGCGAGGATTCAGGAAATGTCTATGCATGTCGAAGCAAGAAAACTTGCGACCGGCCTGAAGCCAACGAAACTCAAGAGCTCCCTTGCATGTGGGGCACGGGAACCTTCCATGCACACACCAGCCAACGAATAGCGCATACGCCGGCAAGTCATGCGTCGAGTACATGTACCAGACACACATTATGAAGTTCCGTTTGCTATAGGCATCGTATGTCTTGAACCCATTATCTCAGGCTTCTTGCAATTCGTCCTTAAGCGGTTGCATGTACACATTCATATTTTTCCCCGGATAGTTGGGCCCTGGAATTATCAACGTCAGGAAAATGTTCTTTCTTTGCATAATCTGTCCGGGGGGAGATTGTGTGGAAAGACAAATACGGGCCAACAACTGTATTGGGCTGCCGTCATACCAAACACACTGAACCCATCCGTGGTGATGCCGACTCGAGGATGCCTCGGATCTGCCGCTTTGTCACCATGTAATTCATCATACTTTTTCCACGCAACACCATCCGATGTGTGTACAATCATCAGATTCCCATCTGCATCTAGTTCGGTTCTTTTGCCCGTTTTGTGCCATGTCATCTGTCTGGCCGTCTCTTCGACCATGAAAAGACGTTGAAGTCTTGGTACGATTGGCATATACCGAAGAACACTAACGGGGATTTTGGTCTGTGTCTTCTCACCCATACCGTTGTCTACCACAACATACCTGGAAGACTTGCAAATGGGACAATAGTTCAAGTCCGCATAGTCAAGCCTAAACAAGACACATCCTTTCTCACAGGCATGTATCTTATCATAGGGCATCTTCAGTGCACGGAGGATTTTGTCCGACTGGTACAGGTTTGCAGGCATTACATGGCCTTTGGGTAGAAAGCGTCCAAATACTGTCATCATTGCATCGTAGCATTCTCTGCCCAAGTTGAACTGAGCCTTCAGAGCCATTACTTGTGAGATGGCATCCAACTGACAAAGCTCAGTGTGCTCATGGAGCGGACGTTTTGAAGACTCCAACATTTCATTGAAGGCCTTTGCAGATTCCTCCATCTCCTCGTCCGAATCCCGAGCATCATCAAAGTCTTGCACCATGTTTTCCATCCCGGTACCATGCTCGTCGGTGCGACGACGATCCACCTCAGCTCGGTCACGTTGGGCAGACTCACCATGAAATGTCCACACCGTATAATCGGGCGTAAAACAACTCTTCTGCAGGTGTTTGCCCATTTCAGCCTCTGTCCTCTTTTCCCAATTGCCGCACCGTAAACAGGGGCACCAGGTTTTCCTCTGGCCATTTGCAAATGCGGCTCGCACAAACCCCTTGGTTTTTGTGAACCATTCAGTCCTCCATTTGTTCTGACCAGTGTGACCGGTGTACATCCACGCACGATCACTCATCTTGACTTTCAGAGCTACTAGACACACAACAAATATATATATATATATATATATATATATATATAATTCACCATGTATATATATTCATCAGTTGATCTACTTTGTCAATTTTATTACGTCCATGCAACCTACACTCTAATAGGTAATGGTAGGTCCTAATCCCACCAGAGTATGTTTAGATTGGGTTCATTTTCCCATGCTATGCTCCGGATCCTACGCAAAATTTCGGCAACACCTCCCCGCTGTTCTCCTGATACACGTCTCTGCAATAAACAGAGAGGATGTGTACCCGGAGAACAACAGGGGAGGCACTGACGAAATTTATGCGTCGGATCCGGAGCAAAGCATATGGGAAAACGAACCCAATCTAAACATACTCGGGCTGTCCATGGATAGCGTTGGACAATTCGAAAGAATCAAGGTTATAAATATGCAAATGCATGCATATTTATAACTATGACGCTTTCGAACGGGAGACACATATTGGTTACGCATACTGATGATTCAAGACACATATGTAGCTAGCTATCAAGTTTCATCGGAATAGATCAAATAATTAATGGGGGAGGAGGACATGTCATTTGTGCTCACCCACGAACGAAGGGGCAGAGCTCGTCAAACGCACGGCGAGGTCGTCGAACACCAAACCTCGCAGCGATGAAACAACTGCATATTTAAAACTACCCGATCAACACAATTATATATGATGTTTTTCATAACAAAATCGAAAGATATATGACCTAACTAATAATTCACAAATATATGACCCCGTCGGCTTCTGGAAGGCCAAAGAACACCTTTTCGGGAGGTGTCGGGGGTCGGGTGTCGTGTCGGTCTCGGGGTGCCGTGTCGGGGTCGGGGTCGGGGTCTCGGGTCGGGGTGCCGGGTCGGGGTCGGGGTGCCGTGTCGGTGTCGGGGTCGGGGTGTCGGGTCAGGCTCGGGGTCGGGGTGTCGGGGTCGGGGTCGGGGTATCGGGGTCGGGGTGTCGCCTCCTCATCCTCCTCCTCCTCCTCCTCCTCCTCCTCCTCTCCTCTTTCTTCTTCTTCTTCTTCTTCTTCTTCCTCTTCTTTCTTCTCCTCCTCCTCCTCCTCCTCTTCTTCTTCTTCTTCTTCTTCTTCTTCTTCTTCTTCTCCTTTTTCCTCTTCTTAAACCTACCACTAAGTCACCTAAAACAAAACTAAAACTAAACTAAAAGTAATCTAAACTAAAAATATAAAACTAAACTAAACTAAATCTAAAACTAAACTAAAATTAATCTAAAACTAAAATCTAAAACTAAAAAACTAAACTAAACTAAAAGGAGAAGAGGGGTGGGGCTCACCTGCGGCAGGGGTGGGGCGCTCGCCGACGGAGGGGCGTCGGAGGGGCGCTCGCAGACGGAGGGGCGGCGGGGGCGCTGCCGACGGAGGGGCGGCGGGTTGGCGCTGGCCGGGCGGAGGGGTGGGGGGGCGACGGGGCGGAGGGGTGGGGGGGCGACGGGGCGGAGGGGGCGACGGGGCGGAGGGGTGGGGGGGCGACGGGGCGGAGGGGGCGACGGGGCGGAGGGGGTGACGGGGCGGAGGGGGCGACGGGGCAGCGCCGGGCGGCGGGTGGGGGGCGACAGGGCGGAGGGGGCGACGGGGCGGAGGGGGCGACGGGGCGGAGAGGGCGGAGGGGTGGGGGCGGCGGGTGGCGGGGCGACGGGGCGGCGGCGGGCGGCGAGGGCCGGGGGCGGCGGCGGGCGGGCGGGCGGGATGTGCACGGTGGCGGGGCGCGTCGGGGAGGAGAGAGAGGAGAGAACAGAGAGTAACGGGCGGGGGGGTACGGGCCGTTAGGTAATCGGCTCTTTGCCGTCCGCTAATCTTTGTCGTCCGCCTTTTTGCCTCTTTGTCGTCCGCTGGCGGACGGCAAAGAGGTGGGGCGTTAAGTTTTTTTCAAACGGGCGGGGGGTGGGGGCCACCTCCCTCTTTGCCGTCCGCCAGCGGACGGCAAAGAGCTGGCTGATGGCAAAGAGCTTCTTTGCCGTCTGCCATTTCTTTGCCGTCCGCTTTTTGGTAGCTGATGGCAAAGAGCTTCTTTGCCGTCAGCTAGCAGACGGCAAAGAGCTGGCAGATGGCAAATTAGCTGATTCCAGTAGTGTCTTACCGATCTACCGCTATCGTTTTGGGGTTATGCATTAGAGACAACTACATTCACTTTAAATAGGGCACCATCTAAGTCCGTGGAGACGACATCGTATGAACTATGGTTTGGCAAGAAACCTAAGTTGTTGTTTCTTAAGGTTTGGGGCTATGATGCTTATGTCGATAGGCTTCGGCCAGAAAAGCTCGAACCCAAAGCGGAAAATTGTGTCTTCATAGAATACCCAAACAAGACGATTGGGTATACCTTCTATCTCAGATCTGAGGGCAAATTGTTTGTCACTATGAACAGGTCCTTTGTCGAGAAAGAGTTTCTCTCGAAAGAATTGAGTGGGAGGAAGATAGAACTTGATGAGGTTGTTGAACCTTCACTTCAATCAGAGAGTAGCGCAGCATAGAAAGATGTTTCTGTGGCACTTGCCTCAGTTGAAGAGAAAGCTAATGATGATGATCATGGAGCTTCAGATCAAGTTACTATCAAACCTCGTAGGTCGACAAGGGTGTATACAACTTCTGAGTGGTCACCCTGTCTTAAAGGTCATGTTGTTGGACAATGATGAACCTATGAGCTATGGAGAAGCGATGGTGGGCTCGGATTCCAACAAATGGCTAGGAGCCATGAAATCCGAGATAGGATCCATGTATGAGAACAAAGTATGGACTTTGGTGGACTTGCCCAATGATCGGCAAGCCATTAAGACTAAATGGATCTTTAAGAAGAAGACAGACGCTGATGGTAATGTCACCATTTATGAAGCTCGACTTGTCTCAAAGAAGTTTCCGACAAGTTCAAGGAGTTGACTGTGATGAGACTCTCTCAATCATAGCGATGCTAAAGTCCGTTAGAATTATGTTAGCAATTGCTGAATTTTCATTTACGAAATCTGGCAGATGGATGTCAAAACAAAAGTTTCCTTGACGGTTTTCGTGAGGAAAGGCTGTATGTGATACAACCAGAAAGTTTTTGTCGATCCTAAGGATGCTAAAAGGTATGCAAGCTCCAGCTATCCCTCTATGGACTGGAGCAAGCATCTCGGAGTTGGAACATACGCTTTTATGAGGTGATCAAATTTTTTGGGTTTATACAAAGTTTGCAAGAAACTTGTATTTACAAGAAAGTGAGTGGGAGCACTACAACATTTTTGATAAGTATATGTGGATGACATATTGTTGATCGGAAATGATGTAGAATTTCTGGAAAAAAGGGTTGTTTGAATGGAGTTTTTCAAAGGAAGACCTTGGTAAAACTGCTTACATATTGGGTATCAAGATCTATTGAGATAGATCAAGACGCCTGATAAGACTTTCACAGAACAGATACCTTGACATGATCTTGAAGGAGTTCAAGATGGATCAGTCAAAGAAGGAGTTCTTGCCTGAGTTGTAAGGTATGAAGTTAAGACTTAAAGCTCGACCACGGTAGAAGAAAGAGAAAGGACGAAGGTCGTCCCCTATGCCTTAGCCATACGCTCTATACGATATGCCATGTTGTGTACCGCGATGTGCCTTGCCACGTGTCTGGCAAGGGGGTATAAGAATGATCCAGGAGTGGATCATTGGACAGCGGTCAAAATTGTCCTTGGGAATAAGGAAATGTTTTCTCGATTGTGGAGGTGATGAAGAATTTGGGCGTAAAGGGTTACGTCGATGCAAGCTTTAACACCAAGCCGGATGACTCTGAGTAGCAAACCGGATACGTATAATGGAGCAACCATTTGGAATAGCTCCAAGTGGAGCATAGTAGCAACATCTACAATATGAAGTAGAGATTTGCGAAGTACACACGGATCTGAATGTTGCAGACCCGTTGACTAAAACCTCTCTCACAAGCAGAACATGATCAAACCCTAGAACTCATTGAGTCTTAATCACATGATGATGTGAACTAGATTATTGACTCTAGTAAACTCTTTGGGTGTAGTCACATGGCGATGTGGACTATGAGTGTTAATCACATGGCAATGTGAACTAGATTATTGACCCTAGTGCAAGTGGGAGACTGTTGGAAATATGCCCTAGAGGCAATAATAAAATGGTTATTATTATATTTCCTTGTTCATGGTAATTGTCTATTGTTCATGCTATAATTGTGTTATCCGGAAACCGTAATACATGTGTGAATACATAGACCACAGCATGTCCCTAGTGAGCCTCTAGTTGACTAGCTCGTTGATCAATAGATGGTTACGGTTTCCTGACCATGGACATTGGATGTCGTTGATAACGGGGTCACATCATTAGGAGAATGATGTGATGGACAAGACCCAATCCTAAGCTTAGCACAAGATCGTGTAGTTCATTTGCTAGAGCTTTTCCAAATGTCAAGTATCATTTCCTTAGACCATGAGATTGTGCAACTCCCGGATACCATAGGAGTGCTTTGGGTGTGCCAAACGTCACAACGTAACTGGGTGGCTATAAAGGTGCACTACGGGTATCTCCTAAAGTGTCTGTTGGGTTGGCACGAATCGAGAATGGGATTTGTCACTCCGTGTGACGGAGAGGTATCTCTGGGCCCACTCGGTAATGCATCATCATAATGAGCTCAATGTGACCAAGTGTTTGGTCACGGGATCATGCATTACGGTACGAGTAAAGTGACTTGCCAGTAACGAGATTGAACAAGGTATTGGGATACCGACGATCGAATATCGGACAAGTAACGTACCGATTGACAAAGGGAATTGTATACGGGATTGGTTGAATCCTCGACATCGTGGTTCATCCGATGAGATCATCGTGGAACATGTGGGAGCCAACATGGGTATCCAGATCCCGCTGTTGGTTATTGACCGGAGAGTCGTCTCGGTCATGTCTGCATGTCTCCCGAACCCGTAGGGTCTACACACTTAAGGTTCGGTGACGCTAGAGTTGTAGAGATATTAGTATGCGGTTAACCGAAAGTTGTTCGGAGTCCCGGATGAGATCCCGGACGTCACGAGGAGTTCTGGAATGGTCCGGAGGTAAAGATTTATATATGGGAAGTCCTATTTTGGCCACCGGCAAATGTTCGGGATTTTTCGGTATTGTACCGGGAAGGTTCTAGAAGGTTCCGAATTGGGGCCCACCTGCATGGGGGGACCCACATGAACGTGGGTAGTGGGGGCAAGGCCCCACACCCTTGGTGAAGGCGCACCAAGATCCCACCTTAGAAGGAACAAGATCATATCCCGAAGGGATAAGATCAAGATCCCTAAAAAAGGGGGATAACAATCGGTGGGAAAGGGAAATGATGGGATTTCTTTCCCCCACGTTTGCCAACGCCCCAATGGACTTGGAGGGCAAGAAACCAGCCCCATCCACCCCTATATATAGTGGGGAGGCGCATGGGAGCAGCACCCCAAGCCCTGGCGCCTCCCTCCCTCCCGTGACACCTCTTCCTCCCCGCTTGCGCTTGGCGAAGCCCTGCCGGGATCCCTCTACTTCCACCACCACGCCGTCGTGCTGCTGGATCTCCATCAACTTCTCCTCTCCCTTGCTGGATCAAGAAGGAGGAGATGTCCCCGCTCCGTACGTGTGTTGAACGCGGAGGTGCCGTCCGTTCGGCGCTAGGATCATCGGTGAATTGGATCACGACGAGTACGACTCCATCAACCCCGTTCTCTTGAACGCTTCCGCGCGCGATCTACAAGGGTATGTAGATGCACTCCCCTCTCTCTCATTGCTAGATGACTCCATAGATTGATCTTGGTGATACGTAGAAAATTTTAAATTTCTGCTACGATCCCCAACACGGAGCACGTTCCCTGAGCAGAGAATGACATCGATGATTACCTGTAAAAGCACGCTGCATTCAAGCTACCTGTGGAACCTGGTACCTTTTTACTTCGGTTGACTCAACCATCCGTCGAACCATCAACGGAGCAGAACAAGCAGAGGGAATCAGGCCCCGGCAAGTACTTTCCCGCTGAGCCCCCGGGGGCCGCCGGCAAGGGTGTTGCCGTGGACTCTGAGCCTGCCGAGGAGCGACCGACTCCGGCAGGCCGTCAAGCCCTGGCCGTAGAGACGGCCGCTCCCATGGCAGAAGAGGTGCCTTTGGTCCTTGCCGTCGAGCCCCAGGCTCCGGCATGGGCACAACATACTGTCCGATTCCTCCAGACAGGGGAACTTCCTGAGGAGCAGGAAGAAGCGGAAAAAGTAGCCCGTCGGTCTGCTCTGTACCAGTTCGTCAACGACGTCCTGTATAAAGAAAGACTGAACAGTGTGAAATTGAAGTGCATCCCCTGGGAGGAAGGACTGGGGCTGTTGGCAGAACTACATGGAGGCATATGTGGCTCCCACATAGGGTCGAGGGCCCTTGCCGGCAAGGTCTCTTCTGGCCCACGGCCCTCCAGGATGCGACGGCACTAGTAACCAGGTGTGAAGCGTGCCGGTTCCATTCGAAGAAGCTTCATCAACCAGCTGAAGCCCTTCAAACGATTCCTCTCTCCTGGCCATTCTCGGTCTGGGGGCTCGACATCCTGGGCCCTTTCCCCCGCGCTGTCGGGGGCTTTGGGTACTTGTACATTGCAATCGACAAGTTCACAAAATGGCTAGAGGTGGAGGAAGTGAGGAAGCTGACTGCGCAGTCGGCCGGCAAGTTCTTCAAGGGACTAGTGTGCCGCTTTGGTGTGCCAAACGGAGTCATCACCGACAATGGCACACAGTTCACAAGCCGCACCTTCATGCAATACATCCAAGACCTCGGCAACAAGGTCTGCTTCGCTTCCGTGGCACATCCATGGAGCAACGGCCAGGCGGAGAGGGAAAATTCTCAAGTGTTACGAGGCCTGAGGACGAAGACTTTTGACAGGCTGCACAAGAGTGGAAGGCGCTGGATTGATGAGTTGCCAGTGGTTCTTTGGTCGATCAGAACGAAGCCAAATCGAGCCACCGGCCAGACACCCTTTGCCCTGGTTTAAAGGGCAGAAGCAGTTCTCCCCACAGAACTCACATACGGGTCACCTCAAGTGCTCACTTATGACGAGCTTGAGCAAGAGCGATTGCGGCAAGATGACGCAATGCTCCTTGAGGAAGATCGTCTTCGGGTGGTTGTGAGAGCGGTAGGCTACCAGCCTGCCTTGCGCCGCTACCATAGCCGCAAGGTTCATGCCCGAAGCTTTGAGGAAGGCGACCTTGTTCTTCGGTGCGTTCAGTCGGCCAAGAATTCCAACAAGTTGACGCCGAAGTGGGAAGGCCCTTATCGGGTAATACGAGTCACCAGGCCCGGCGCAGTCCGCCTGGAGACCGAAGATGCTGTCACAGTGAGCAACTCCTGAAACATCGAGCATCTTCACAAATTTTACCCATAAGGCGCCGCTTGCCGGGCCTCCCGGCAAGCCACCTTTTGTACAAGCGTTGCCGACAAGGCATGTAACCCTCTGTACAAAGCCAGGCGCGGACCCTGAGCATAAATAAACGAAGCGCTGGCGCCCTAAGTTATAGCATGCACGCTAGGTTTAAGTCCCTCCCTCGGTTAGGGTTGGTAGTGCTTGGCGGCGACTAACCCCTAGCCTAGAGGTCGAGTTTGTGTCTTTCTGTCTGCTTTGGTTCGCAGGGCAAACAGACACTTCTGCTGAGCTGTTGTAACACCCCGCATGTAACTTGCCATATTTGTAACTCCGACTCTTGCCATTTTCGGCTATGTGTTATGTTATTCCCTCCGTGGTCGGGTTTTGTCTTTCGCTTTGTATTTTGTCATGTCATGCATTTTCATATCATGTCATCATGTGCATTGCATTTGCATACGTGTTCGTCTCTTGCATCCGAGCATTTTCCCCGTTGTCCGTTTTGCAATCCGGCGCTCCTATCTCCTCCGGTGCACCCCTCTTGTTTTCTTTCGTGTGCGGGTGTCAAACTTTCTCGGAATGGACCGAGGCTTGTCAAGTGGCCTTATTATACCACCCGGAGACCACCGGTCAAGTTTCGTTCCATTTGGAGGTCGTTTGGTACTCCAACGGTTAACCGGGCATCCGCAATGTCCATTTGAGTGTCCAGCAAAACCCCCCCTCAAAACCAGCCCAAAACCCACCAAACTCTCTTCCATGCTCTAGGTCATTCGATCACGATCGTGTGGGCGAAGCGCACCTCATTTGGACTCTCCTAGCTCCCTCTACCTATAAAACTCCATCCCCTCCCGTATACGAATCTCAGTCCAAACCCCTAGCTTCGTCCCTCCGCGCGCCGGACACGTCCGCCCGGCGCCGGACGAAATTCCTGCACCGCCGCCGCCATGTGTCGC
>NC_057805.1:243392495-243401942 GCF_018294505.1 Triticum aestivum
CGCCGCCACCGGACCTCCGGAGCTCCGCCGCCGCGGCGCCTCGCCGTCGTCCTTCCCTCTGCCGGAGCCCGAGCTCCTCCGGCCTCCCCGCCGTCGCCTCGCCTCCCCTACGGCCTCTCCTCTCCTCCCGCCGACGAGCCGCACCACCGCCCCGGCCCGAGCCCTCCTCGATCGGATCTGAGATCCGCACTGTACGTGCGTTGACTTTCTCGCCTCCCTAATTTTTCTCTAAGTCCTGGTTCTGTTACAACATTTGCTCCTGTTCGACAGTGCGTAACTTCTTGCATGTAGCTCCGGTTCGCGCGTGTAATATGTCAAATTGTTCGCCTCATGATCCTCTACATTTTGTTCAATTGCACCATGTTCATTAGAGGTCATCTTGATGCCCAAATCTCTATTGGAAGAGGGCTAGTTGCTGTTATCCTCTGGTTCTTATCAGAACTTGGCGATTTGTCATTTTTGTATCTTTAAATCTGTGCATCTTATGGGCATGAGCTCTACATGTGTTTTGAAGTATGCCATGCCATCTTTCCATTGGTGTAGTGCATGTATTTTTGTGATCTCTGTGGTGACTAGAACAAGCATGCAAAGTAGGCCCCGTAATATCCTTGTCTGCTGTTATTTTGTTGCCATGTAAACTTGATGCTACAGAGAGATCCATGCATATTTTGGAGATGTTCATTAAGGATGTTTTGTGTCTATTGTTGTAATTGATCCATTACTGCCCTTGTTTGCAATTATGGAGTGCCATAGCATGACTCAATCTTGCTCTACTTTTGCTATAAAATATTTCTGGCAGATTCTTAACATGATATGCAATTTTGCCAAGCTTATTGTAGTTGATCCATACATGCTATGCAATTGTTCTTGGGATGGATAGCTTCATAAATATGCCATCTGGCTGTAGGTATGCTTGGTTTGTCATGAATTGCTCTGTAGTGAGTGTATCAAGCTCACAAAGAGGCCTACATATTATTATTTCTGCCATGCTCTGTTTTGCTATGTTTACATGCTTGACATCATATCTTCTCGTCATTTTTTGCTTATGGTCAGTAAGGGACTTTTGTCATGTGCATTTTGTAGAATACTGCCATGCCTTGTTTTGCTATGTTAAGTTCCGGTAGCATGCTGATTTCGTGCTCTGAACGTTGCTACCTGATGCTGTTTTCTGCCATGTCCAGTTTTTCACCAAGTCTATGATCCTGTTATCTTTTGCACTTTTGCCATGCTTGTTTGAGCTTGATATGTTGTGATCTAGCCGTAGCTCAGTGTTCATCTTTATATCGATTTCGACCGAAATCATATCATCTTTCCAGTGGCATGCTTGGTTTGCCAAGTTACTGCCATGTTCATCATTTTTCCTTCCGGAGCACGCATATGCACCGCATATCATATCTTGCATACCATACATTTTTTGCATCATGTTGCTTGTGCATTTCTCGTGGTTGATTGTGGTTCCGTTTGTTTGTGTTCTTGTCTTGGGTAGAGCCGAGAAACGAGTTCGTGCGCGAGGAACCTGTTGAGTACAATTACGAGGATCAAGCTTTCGACAACTCTGAGAACCTTGCAGGCAAGATGACCACCCCTCGAAATCACTTCTATCTTTGCTTTGCTAGTTTTTCGCTCTATTGCCATGCTATGCTACCTATCACTTGCTATATCATGTCTCCCATTTTGCCATGTCAGCCTCTAACCATCCTTTCCTAGCAAACCGTTGATTGGCTAAGTTACCGCTTTTGCTCAGCCCTTCTTATAGCGTTGCTAGTTGCAGGTGAAGTTGAAGTTTGTTCCATGTCGGAACATGGATATGTTGGGATATCACAATATCTCTTATTTAATTAATGCATCTATATATTTTGGTTAAGGGTGGAAGGCTCGGCCTTATGCCTGGTGTTTTGTTCCACTCTTGCCGCGCTAGTTACTATTATACCAGGATTATGTTCTTTGAGTTTGCGTCCCTTGCGCGGTCGGGTGATTTATGGGACCCCCTTGACAGTTCGCCTTGAATAAAACTCCTCCAGCAAGGCCCAACTTTGGTTTTACCATTTGCCGCCTAAGCCTTTCTCCCCCGGGTTTTCGCGAGCCCGAGGGTCATCTTATTTTAAACCCCGGGCCAGTGTTCCTCTGAGTGCTGGTCCAAACTAGAGCACCGTGCGGGACCGTCCCTTGGCAACTTGGGTTATGTTGGTACCTGTACGCTTCCCTTATCTGGTGTGCCCTGAGAACGAGATATGTGCAGCTCCTATCAGGATTTGTCGGCACATTCGGGCGGCTTTGCTGGTCTTGTTTTACCATTGTGGAAATGTCTTGTAAACCGGGATTCCGAGACTGATCGGGTCTTTCCGGGAGAAGGTTTATCCTTCGTTGACCGTGAGAGCTTATGATGGGCTAAGTTGGGACACCCCTGCAGGGTATTATCTTTCGAAAGCCGTGCCCGCGGTTATGAGGCAGATGGGAATTTGTTAATGTCCGGTTGTAGAGAACTTGTCACTTGACCCAATTAAAATACATCAACTGCGTGTGTAGCCGTGATGGTTTCTTCTCGGCGGAGTCCGGGAAGTGAACACGGTCTGAGTTATATATGACGTAAGTAGGTGTTCAGGATCACTTCTTGGTCATTGCTAGATGACGACCGTTCCGTTGCTTCTCTTCTCACTCTCTCTTGCGTATGTTAGCCACCATATATGCTTATTGCCGCTGCAGCTCCACCTCATTACACCTTCCTTTCCTACAAGCTTAAATAGTCTTTATCTCGCGGGTGTGAGATTGCTGAGTCCCCGTGACTCATAGATTCTACCAAAACAGTTGCAGGTGCCGACGATGCCAGTGCAGATGATGGCGTCGTTCTCAAGTGGGAGTTCGACGAGGAACGTGGTCGTTACTATGTGTCTTTTCCTGATGATCAGTAGTGGAGCCCAGTTGGGACGATCGGGGATCTAGCATTTGGGGTTGTCTTATTTTCATCTGGATTTTGACCGTAGTCGGTCTATATGTTTGTATTTTGGATGATGTATGAATAATATTTATGTATTGTGTGAAGTGGCGATTGTAAGCCAACTGTTTATCCTATTCTTGTTCATTACATGGGATTGTGTGAAGATGACCCTTATTGCGACAAAACCACTATGCGGTTATGCCTCTAAGTCGTGCCTCGACACGTGGGAGATATAGCCGTATCGTGGGCGTTACAAGTTGGTAATCAGAGCCATCCCCGACTTAGGAGCCCCCTGCTTGATCGAATCGCTGGCGTTTTTGAGTCTAGAACAAAAATGTTTTGAGTCTTAGGATTATATATATCAGAGAGTAGGATTCTTTTTACTCCTCAGTCCCTTCGTCGCTCTGGTGAGGTCTCCTGACGTACAAGTTTTGACTATTCTCTCCTCAAATTTCACAAAAAAAAATTTAGGATCACGTGTGTATCTTGGAATCGTTCCGATGGTTTTGTGACAAGAACATTGTTCTTGGTGCGTCCTGACATTTAGGGGTTGTGGCAGTGTCCCGGGAAGTTGAGCTCCGAGGTGTTGTCGTCACAATTTTAGCGTTGCAGTTCTGGAATACCTGAGTTTCGCCGACATCGAAATCTCTTTTATGTAGTTGTTGGTGAGATCACCTCGACGCCACCCAGTACTGGGGCGGGAGTTCGGGAGTATTGCCATAACTTGTATAACGGATGTTTTTCGAAGGTTGAGGTAAACGATTTCCGAAGGTTTCTTGGTTATGTGTTGACGGATGGATACAGCTGGATCTAGGGATTGCTAGTTTGGGTGATATATTTTGTGTCCCCTGTATCCCCAACACCAGATTGCATAACCAGAAAATTTCAGGAGTTTATAAGTGGGAATTCTAGTAGCCTTAGGATATCTTTCCGACAGACGCATGATATGAGATTGGGGTTCGACGTCTAGTGGTCCGCCTGTACACGGTTGGTTATATAGTGGTCTCGTAGTGTCATAAAGAGTCCATGGCTATGCCGACTCGGGGACGCTTCGTATGTCATGTGCACAGCCTTGTACATGATGGTGCTGTACGATTGAGCCCGTGTGGGCCCCACCATGAAAACTTTGGACGAAATCATATGTTTGTTCCGGCTTATTCTGCAAGCCAATACTTTGTTTTATTTTGTATTGTGGTATTCGAGTTGCTTCGAAGTATACGTTGATTCCATATCTTTTTCAAGTGGCTTCTCAACTTATGGAAGTGTGATGATTTACTACGGAATTCATTCGTTCATCTTCGTTCGAATGTTTATTGTGAAGACTATATGTTGCAATTTCTATCTGTTGATTCTACTTATCTATTTGTCTATCAAGATGCTAACGGATGTCACCCTCTTCAGGATGGCTCCGCCAACGCGTCAGAATCCGGATCGCAATGAAGGGAGTCAAGCGAACCCTCCGCCACCACCTCCACCTCCGGAGGCATGGCAAGCTATCATGGCAGCCACCAACGCCAATGCTCAGATGATTCTGCAACTCTTGCAAGAACGTACTCAAGGTCAAGGCAATCAAGGTCAAGGCAACAATCACTTCCACTTCGCTACTCTCAACCAGTTTCTCGCAAATCAGCCCAAGTCTTTCAGCTACTGTGCCGAGGCCACGGATGCTGATGATTGGCTCGTGGACATCAACCAGCATTTTGAATGTAGCAATGTCAGGCCTGAGGACTATGTCAAGTTCGCTTCTTTCCAGCTCAAGGACCAAGCTGCTGATTGGTATCAACAATACAAAGATTCCAGAGGAGGTCGTGTGATCACTTGGACTGACTTCTGTCGGGACTTCAAAGCGCACCACATTCCACAAAGTGTTGTTGAGAGCAAGCGTGAGGAGTTCCGCAATCTCAAGCAAGGCAACATGTCTATGTATCAATACAACATCCAGTTTCAGAAACTTGCTCGCTTCGCTAAACAAGACGTTCCTGATGAGAGAAGCATGATTTATCACTTCAGAGGTGGCCTTAAAGAGGATCTGCAGTTAGCTCTCATTCTTGTTGAGCCTACTCAGTTTGATCAATTCTATAATATGGCACTGAAGCAAGAGGCTGCTCAGCTCAAGTGTGAGGCTTCTAAGAAGAGAGACAGAGACGCAGTTCAGTCTTCTTCTTCCTCACTTGTGACAGCTAAGCAACAGAAGTTCTGGTTGCCTCCTCCTCCTCCGTTTCGTCAGCCTTATCAGCAGAAGAACAAAGGTGGCCATGGTTCTTCCAACTCTTCCAACTCTGGCTATCAGAACAAGTCTCAGAATCAAGCTCCAAAGTCCAATGCTTCTTATCACCGTCCACTCTCAAAGGTGACTTGCAACAAGTGTCAGCAGAATGGTCACTATGCTAACAAGTGCTTCAACCAAAGGCGTCTTCCTCCTCCTCCTCCTGTCAGATCTTCCAGCAATGCAGTGGTCAAGCATAATCCAAAGTCTGCAAAGGTGAACCTGATGAATGCAGCTCAAGCAGAGGAATCTACTGATGTGATAATGGGTAATCTTCCTGTTAATGATATTCCGGCAAAAGTTCTTTTTGATACTGGTGCATCGCTTTGTTTCATGTCAAGACCGTTTTTTGCCAAGCATGAGTTTTCCTGGTCTTATCTGGATAAACCATTGGGTGTTATTTCTCCGGGGAAGTCAATGAGAGCCAACTCGATAGTTCCGGATGTTACCATCAAGATGGGAACCTATAAATTTCAGTCTTCTCCAGTTGTTCTTGGTGACTCGGATATTGATCTTATTCTCGGGATGGACTGGCTTTCTAAGCACAAGGCTCAACTTGATTGTGCTGCCAGGGAAATTCAATTGACACACTCGTCTGAGGATGTGATTATTTATGCCGCTCGTGATGAAACCATTCGGTTTTTCTCTCTCAATGAGAAGGGCGAATTGAATGCCATCTCTCAAATTCCAGTCGTTTGTGAGTATCAAGATGTCTTTCCAGAAGAGCTTCCGGGTATGCCTCCTCATCGGCCAGTTGAGTTCGTTATCGAACTAGAGCCTGGCACTGAACCCATTTGCAAGCGTCCATACAAGCTTGGACCCAACGAGCTGAAGGAATTGAAGAAACAGCTCGATGAACAAGAGCGTCTGGGTTTGATCAGACCGAGTTCTTCTCCATGGGGTTGTGTTGTTCTTTTTGTCAAGAAGAAGGATGGCACGGACCGACTTTGTGTCGACTACCGTCCATTGAACAAGAAGACAATCAAGAACAAGTATCCACTTCCCAACATCAATGAGCTATTTGAGCAACTCAAAGGGGCTAAAGTATTCTCGAAGCTTAACCTTCGTATGGGTTATCATCAGATTCGCATTCGTGAAGAAGATATTCCCAAGACAACATTCAGAACGAGCTTTGGTTCTTATGAATATACTCTCGTGTCTTTCGGCCTTGTCAATGCTCCTCCAGTGTTCTCTCGGATGATGAATTTCATCTTCAACCCCTATAACAATGAATTCGTCCTGGTGTATCTCGATGATATCTTGGTCTTCTCCAAGAATAAGCAGGACCATGCCAAACATTTGCGTTTGGTGCTCGACAAGCTCAGAGAGTATCAATTCTATGCGAAGTTCTCCAAATGTGAGTTTTGGCTCGATGAAGTTCTTTTCCTTGGTCACATCATCTCTACCAAGGTCATCGCTGTTAACCCCGAGAAGGTGTCCGCAATTGTGAATTGGGAACCTCCTCAGAATGTCAAGCAGCTCCGCAGTTTTCTTGGTCTTGCAAGCTATTGCCGAAGATTCGTTGAGAATTTCTGTAAGATTGCAAAGCCTCTTTCCAACCTCCTCCAGAAGCATGTGAAGTATGTCTGTTCTCCTGAGTGTGATGTTGCTTTCAACACTCTCAAAGAGAAACTAGTCACAGCTCCTGTCTTGATTCCTCCTGATGAATCCAAGCCGTATGAAGTTTTCTGTGATGCTTCTCTCCAAGGTCTCGGTGCTGTGTTAATGCAAGAGAAGAAAGTTGTGGCCTATACCTCTTGTCAGTTGAAGCCCAACGAGAAGAACTACCCCACTCACGATCTTGAGTTGGCGGCAGTTGTCCATGCATTAATAACGTGGAGACATCTCTTGTTGGGAAGACAAGTGGGCATTTTCACCGATCACAAGAGTCTCAAGTATATCTTCACTCAGCCCAACCTCAACCTCAGGCAGACTCGATGGGTCGAAATGATTCAAGAGTACAATCCGAGTATTGAATATACTCCAGGCAAGGCCAATTTCATTGCAGATGCTTTAAGCAGGAAGGCTTATTGCAACAGCTTAATCCTCAAGCCTTTCCAACCGGATCTTTGTGAAGCTTTCCGCAAGCTGAATCTCCAAGTTGTCCCTCAAGGCTTTCTTGCCAACCTCATAGTATCTCCTACTTTGGAAGATCAAATTCGTGAGGAACAACTCCTGGATGCCATGGTGAAGAAGGTGAAACGTGGTATCGACAAGGGTCTTTCCAAATACAAGTGCTATCGCATTGATGACAGAGACACTTTATTCTTCGAGGACCGGATTGTGGTTCCTAAAGGTGATCTAAGGAAAGTCATAATGAACGAGGCGCACAATTCTCTCCTATCCATTCATCCTGGAAGTACGAAGATGTACCATGATCTCAAGCAGTCGTATTGGTGGACTCGAATGAAGCGAGAGATCGCTCAATTCGTGAATGAATGTGATGTTTGTCGAAGGGTAAAAGCAGAACACCAACAACCAGCTGGTCTCCTCCAACCTCTTGCTATCCCAGAATGGAAGTTTGATCACATCGAAATGGACTTCGTGACTGGTTTTCCAAAGTCCAAGCGCGGAAATGATGCTATCTTCATTGTCATCGACAAGCTTTCTAAAGTGGCTCATTTCCTTCCAATCAAAGAATCAATCACAGCAGCTCAGCTGGCAGAGCTTTACACCTCCAGAATTGTCTCCTTGCACGGCATTCCACAATTGATTTCTTCAGATCGTGGAAGCATATTCACCTCTAAGTTCTGGGACTCCTTCCAGAAGGCCATGGACACAAACATTCGCTTCAGCACAGCTTTCCATCCTCAAACTAGTGGCCAAGTCGAGCGAGTCAATCAAATTCTTGAAGATATGCTCAGGGCTTGTGTCATTTCCTTTGGCATGAAATGGGAAGATTGTCTTCCATATGCCGAATTCTCCTACAACAACAGCTTCCAAGCGAGTTCGGGCAAGACCCCATTCGAGATTCTCTATGGCAGAAAGTGCCGTACTCCTCTTAATTGGTCAGAGACTGGTGAACGCCAACTTCTTGGCAATGACTTAATCACTGAAGCTGAAGAAATGTGTAAAGTCATCCGTGATAATCTCAAAGCCGCGCAATCGCGCCAGAAGAGTTACTATGATAGTAAGCATCGTGATTTGGCTTTCGAGATCAGAGACCATGTCTACCTCCGCGTCTCTCCAATGAAAGGCTCTCGTCGCTTAGGTATCAAAGGGAAGCTTGCCCCTAGATACGTGGGTCCTTTCAAGATCATTGGCAAAAGTGGCGACCTCGCCTATCAACTTGAGCTTCCTTCCAACTTCACGAACGTGCACGATGTGTTCCACGTGTCACAGCTCTACAAGTGCTTCAAGATGCCTGAGCGCACTATCAACTTCGAAGAGATTGACCTCCAAGAAGATTTGTCTTAGCATGAGCACCCCGTTGCTATTCTTGGAGAAACTGAGCGCAAGACTCGCAACAAGTCAATCAAATTCCTGAAAGTGAAGTGGTCGCACCATTCCGACCGGGAAGCCACCTGGGAACGCGAGGACCATCTCCGTTCCGAATATCCGGAGTTCTTTCAGTCCTAGGTCTCGGGACGAGATCCTCTCGTAGTGGTGGAGTGTTGTAACACCCCGCATGTAACTTGCCATATTTGTAACTCCGACTCTTGCCATTTTCGGCTATGTGTTATGTTATTCCCTCCGTGGTCGGGTTTTGTCTTTCGTTTTGTATTTTTTCATGTCATGCATTTTCATATCATGTCATCATGTGCATAGCATTTGCATACGTGTTCGTCTCTTGCATCCGAGCATTTTCCCCGTTGTCTGTTTTGCAATCCGGCACTCCTATCTCCTCCGGTGCACCCCTCTTGTTTTCTTTCGTGTGCGGGTGTCAAACTTTCTCGGAATGGACCGAGACTTGTCAAGTGGCCTTATTATACCACCCGGAGACCACCGGTCAAGCTTCGTTCCATTTGGAGGTCGTTTGGTACTCCACCGGTTAACCGGGCATCCGCAATGTCCATTTGAGTGTACAGCAAAACGCCCCTCAAAACCAGCCCAAAACCCACCAAACTCTCTTCCATGCTCTAGGTCGTTCGATCACGATCGTGTGGGCGAAAACCGCACCTCATTTGGACTCTCCTAGCTCCCTCTACCTATAAAACTCCATCCCCTCCCGTATACGAATCTCAGTCCAAACCCTAGCTTCGTCCCTCCGCGCGCCGGACACGTCTTCCCGGCACCGGACGAAATT